>NC_053028.1:232155446-232416642 GCF_003073215.2 Triticum urartu
CTACGGGTGAGAAAGTCTCATTGTAGTCAACCCCTTGAACTTGTCGATAACCCTTAGTGACAAGCCGAGCTTTATAGATGGTCACATTACCATCCGCGTCTGTCTTCTTCTTAAAGATCCATTTATTTTCTATGGCTCGCCGATCAACGGGCAAGTCTGTCAAAGTCCACACTTCGTTTTCATACATGGATCCTATCTCGGATTTCATGGCTTCCAGCCATTTGTCGGAATCTGGGCCCGCCATTGCTTCTTCATAGTTCGAAGGTTCACCGTTGTCTCACAACATGATTTCCAAGACAGGGTTGCTGTACCACTCTGGTGCGGAACGTGTCCTTGTGGACCTACGACTTTCAGTAGCAACTTGATCTGAAGTTCCATGATCATCATCATCAACTTCCTCTCTAGTCGGTGCAGGCACCTCAGGAAAATTTTCTTGAGCTGCGCCACTTACCGGTTCAAGAGGTAATACTTCATCAAGTTCCACCTTCCTCCCACTTATTTCTTTCAAGAGAAACTCTTTCTCTAGAAAGGACCCATTCTTGGCAACAAAGATCTTGCCTTCGGATCTGAGGTAGAAGGTATACCCAACAGTTTCTTTAGGGTATCCTATGAAGACGCATTTTTCCGACTTGGGTTCGAGCTTTTCAGGTTGAAGTTTCTTGACATAAGCATCGCATCCCCAAACTTTTAGAAACGACAGCTTAGGTTTCTTCCCAGACCATAATTCATACGGTGTCATCTCAACGGATTTCGATGGAGCCCTATTTAAAGTGAATGCGGCAGTCTCTAAAGCATAGCCCCAAAATGATAGCGGTAAATTGGTAAGAAACATCATAGATCGCACCATATCTAATAGAGTGCGATTACGACGTTCAGACACACCATTATGCTGAGGTGTTCCAGGCGGCATTAGTTGTGAAACTATTCCACATTTTCTTAAGTGTGTGCCAAATTTGTGACTCAAGTATTCTCCCCCACGATCTAATCGCAAGAGCTTGATTTTCCTGTCACGTTGATTCTCAACCTCACTCTGAAATTCCTTGAACTTTTCAAAGGTCTCAGACTTGTGTTTCATTAAGTAGACAAACCCATATCTACTCAAGTCATCAGTGAGGGTGAGAACATAACGATAGCCACCGCGAGCCTCAACACTCATTGGACCGCACACATCAGTATGTATGAATTCCAATAAGTTGGTTGCTCGCTCCATTGTTCCTGAGAACGGAGTCTTGGAAATTTTACCCATGAGGCATGGTTCGCACGTGTCAAATGATTCATAATCAAGAGACTCTAAAAGTCCATCTGCATGGAGCTTCTTCATGCGTTTGACACCTATGTGACCAAGGCGGCAGTGCCACAAGTATGTGGGACTATCATTATCAACCTTACATCTTTTGGTATTCACACTATGAATATGTGTAGCATTACGCTCGAGATTCATTAAGAATAAACCATTCACCATCGGAGCATGACCATAAAACATATCTCTCATATAAATAGAACAACCATTATTCTCGGATTTAAATGAGTAGCCATCTCGTATTAAACGAGATCCTGATACAATGTTCATGCTCAAAGCTGGCACTAAATAACAATTATTGAGGTTTAAAACTAATCCCGTAGGTAAATGTAGAGGTAGCGTGCCGACGGCGATCACATCGACCTTGGAACTATTCCCGACGCGCATCGTCACTTCGTCCTTCGCCAGTCTCCGCTTATTCCGCAGCTCCTGCTTTGAGTTACAAATGTGAGCAACCGCACCGGTATCAAATACCCAGGAGCTACTACGAGTACTGGTAAGGTACACATCAATTACATGTATATCACATATACCTTTCGTGATGCCGGCCTTCTTGTCCGCTAAGTATTTGGGGCAGTTCCGCTTCCAGTGACCACTTCCCTTGCAATAAAAACACTCAGTCTCGGGCTTGGGTCCATTCTTTGGCTTCTTCCCGTCAGCTTGCTTACCGGGCGCGGGAACTCCCTTGCCGTCCTTCTTGAAATTCTTCTTACCCTTGCCTTTCTTGAACTTAGTGGTTTTATTCACCATCAACACTTGATGTTCCTTTTTGACTTCTACCTCTGCTGATTTCAGCATTGAAAATACTTCAGGAATGGTCTTTTCCATCCCCTCCATATTGAAGTTCATCACAAAGCTCTTGTAGCTCGGTGGAAGCGACTGAAGGATTCTGTCAATGACCGCATCATCCGGGAGATTAACTCCCAGCTGAGTCAAGCGGTTATGCAACCCAGACATTTTGAGTATGTGCTCACTGACAAAACTATTTTCCTCCATCTTACAGCTGAAGAACTTGTCGGAGACTTCATATCTCTCGACCCGGGCATGAGCTTGAAAAACCATTTTCAGCTCTTCGAACATCTCATATGCTCCGTGTCTCTCAAAACGCTTTTGGAGCCCCAGTTCTAAGTTGTAAAGCATGCCGCACTGAACGATGGAGTAATCATCAGCACGTGTCTGCCAAGCGTTCATAACGTCTTGGTTCTGTGGGACGGGTGCGTCACCTAGCGGTGCTTCTAGGACATAATCTTTCTTGGCAGCTATGAGGATGATCCTCAGGTTCCGGACCCAGTCCGTATAGTTGCTGCCATCGTCTTTCAGCTTGGTTTTCTCTAGGAACGCGTTGAAGTTGAGGACAACGTGGGCCATTTTATCTACAAGCCATATTGTAAAGATTTTAGACTAAGTTCATGATAATTAAGTTCATCTAATCAAATTATTCAATGAACTCCCACTCTGATAGACATCCCTCCAGTCATCTAAGTATAACATGATCCGAGTTAACTAGGCCGTGTCCGATCATCACGTGAGACGGACTAGTCAACATCGGTGAACATCTTCATGTTGATCGTATCTTCTATACGACTCATGCTCGACCATTCGGTCTTCTGTGTTCCGAGGCCATGTCTGTACATGCTAGGCTCGTCAAGTCAACCTAAGTGTATTGCGTGTGTAAATTTTTCTTACACCCGTTGTATTCGAACGTTAGAATCTATCACACCCGATCATCACGTGGTGCTTCGAAACAACGAACCTTCGCAACGGTGCACAGTTAGGGGGAACACTTTCTTGAAATTATTACGAGGGATCATCTTATTTAAGCTACCGTCGTTCTAAGCAAATAAGATGTAAAACATGATAAACATCACATGCAATCAAATAGTGACATGATATGGCCAATATCATTTGCTCCTTTGATCTCCATCTTCGGGGCTCCATGATCATCGTTGTCACCGGCATGACACCATGATCTCCATCATCATGATCTCCATCATTGTGTCTTCTTGAAGTTGTCTCGTCATCTATTACTTCTACTACTATGGATAACGCTTTAGCAATAAAGTAAAGTAATTACATGACGTTTATGTTGACACGCAGGTCATAAATAAATAAAGACAACTCCTATGGCTCCTGCCGGTTGTCATACTCATCGACATGCAAGTCGTGATTCCTATTACAAGAACATGATCAATCTCATACATCACATATATCATTCATCATTCATCACAACCTTTGGCCATATCACATCACAAAACACTTGCTGCAAAAACAAGTTAGACGTCCTCTAATTGTTGTTGCAAGTTTTTATGTGGCTGCTATAGGTTTCTAGCAAGAATGTTTCTTACCTATGCCAAAACCACAACGTGAATTGCCAATTTCTATTTACCCTTCATAAGGACCCTGTTCATCGAATCCGATCCGAGTAAAGTGGGAGAGATAGACACCCGCCAGCCACCTTATGCAACTAGTGCATGTCAGTCGGTGGAACCGGTCTGACGTAAGCGTATGTGTAAGGTTGGTCCGGGCCGCTTCATCCCACGATGCCGCCGAATCAAGATAAGACTAGTAACGGCAAGCAAATTGACAATATCGAAGCCCACAACTACTTTGTGTTCTACTCGTGCATAGTAACTACGCATAGACCTAGCTCATGATGCCACTGTTGGGGAACGTAGCAGAATTTTAAAATTTTCTACGCATCACCAAGATCAATCTATGGAGTCATCTAGCAATTAGGGAGAGAGGAGTGCATCTACATACCCTTGTAGATCACGAGCGGAAGCGTTCAAGAGAACGGGGTTGATGGAGTCGTACTCGGCGTGATTCAAATCACTGATGACCTAGTGCCGAACAGACGGCACCTCCGCGTTCAACACACGTATGGTTGGGAGACGTCTCCTCCTTCTTGATCCAGCAAGGGGGAAGGAGAGGTTGATGAAGATCCAGCAGCACGACGGCGTGGTGGTGGAAGCAACGGTGATCTCGGCAGGGCTTCGCCAACGCTGGGAGACGGAGGAGTGTCACGGGAGGGAGAGGGAGCGGCCAGGGGCTTGGGTGCGCAGCCCTCCCTCCCCCCACTATATATAGGGTGCCTAGGGGGGGCGCCGGCCCTAGGAGATCCAATATCCTAGGGGGGCGGCGGCCAAGGGGGTGCCTTGCCCCCCAAGGCAAGGGTGGCGCCCTCACCCCTAGGGTTTCTAACCCTAGGCGCAGGGGGAGGCCCAAGGGGGGGTGCACCAGCCCACCAGGGGCTGCTTCCCCTCCCACTTCAGCCCATGGGGCCCTCCGGGATAGGTGGCCCCACCCGGTGGACCCCCGGGACCCTTCCGGTGGTCCCGGTACAATACCGATGACCCCAAAACCTTCCCGATGGCTGAAACTGGACTTCCTATATATAAATCTTTACCTCCGGACCATTCCGGAACTCCTCGTGACGTCCGGGATCTCATCCGGGACTCCGAACAACTTTCGGGTTACCGTGTGCTAATATCTCTACAACCCTAGCGTCATCGAACCTTAAGTGTGTAGACCCTACGGGTTCGGGAGACATGCAGACATGACCGAGAAGCCTCTCCAGTCAATAACCAACAGCGGGATCTGGATACCCATGTTGGCTCCCACAAGCTCCACGATGATCTCATCGGATGAACCACGATGTCGAGGATTCAATCAATCCGTATACAATTCCCTTTGTCAATCGGTACGTTACTTGCCCGATACTCGATCGTCGGTATCCCAATACCTTGTTCAGTCTCGTTACCGGCAAGTCACTTTACTCGTAACATAATGCATGATCCCGTGATCAATCACTTGATCACTTTGAGCTCATTATGATGATGCATTTCCGATTGGGCCCAGAGATACCTCTCCGTCATACGGAGTGACAAATCCCAGTCTCGATTTGTGCCAACCCAATAGACACTTTCGGAGATACCTGTAATGTACCTTTATAGTCACCCAGTTACGTTGTGACGTTTTGCACACCCAAGGCACTCCTACGGTATCCGGGAGTTGCACAATCTCATGGTCTAAGGAAATGATACTTGACATTCAGAAAAGCTACAGCACACGAACTACACGATCTTTGAGCTAAGCTTAGGATTGGGTCTTGTCCATCACATCATTCTCCTAATGATGTGATCCCGTTATCAATGACATCCAATGTCCATAGTCAGGAAACCATGACTATCTTTTGATCAACGAGCTAGTCAACTAGAGGCTCACTAGGGACATGTTGTGGTCTATGTATTCACACATGTATTACGATTTCCGGATAACACAATTATAGCATGAACAATAGACAATTATCATGAACAAAGAAATATAATAATAACCATTTTATTATTGCCTCTAGGGCATATTTCCAACAATTATGACCCTCCCTGTGGCAACCCGCCAAGGTTTCCTGTGATCTACTTGTGTGCAGGGTAAGACTACATTTGGGTGGTTACCCGCCCTGGCTCTTGACGTTAAGTCGCCAGGGCATATGTTGTTTAAACTCTGTTCTGGATTTGCAGAACTATGACTTATATAAATGCTTCAATCCAAGCTCATCACTAAAATTGGTGTCTCAAAAGGGTTATCAATTATTGATTTTCTCAAGGGCTATAGGCCACCGGGTTACATGAATTCCGGCTTACAATGAATGCACATTAAGTCGTCATTGGCCAAGAGCCGCCAGGTATTTAAACTCTGAATCTACTTGTCAACCGATGAGGTATTCAAATCTTTAATAGCCAAAACTGGCTGGATTTTCATGATGATATTGAATGATTGAGGTTTTCGTACCGGATTATATTATTCAAATCTTGAATAGCCAACATGGCTGGATTTCTATTGTGATTATCAATAACCAGTATTATGATTGAGGTTTTCAAAGTCGCTTTAGCGCAATGGCTATTATTTTTATCAATGGGCATGACTTATTTTACAAATGGAGGAAATAGTCCCGAGTCGCTGCAGGGTTACGACCCGGCACTTGGGGGCTACATTGTTCAAATCAAGATTACATCGAATATACAAGTCCCATGTCACTGCCAGCATGCACCATGGCACTTGGGGGCTAATGCAAAGTCATTTTTTGCTCAACTTATTAAAGACCCGACTCATCACATTTTAAATGAGCCGCCCCTTGGGGGCTACCAATTGCTCCTGTAGGAAATTCAAGGTACACAAGCCTTAATCTTTTATATTGAAAGATCCATTATTCAGTTGGTAGAGTACAAAGCTCTTAACCTTGTGGACATGGGTTCAAGCCCCATGGTGGAGATTACATCATTTGATGGTATTATCAATGAATCATATACAAAGTCCCAACTCAGTAATATCTTATTGAGCCGGCCCTTGGGGGCTACACGTTGTTACTCAAATTTACATGATCATATTTACAAAGTCCGTGCTCATTATTGCATAGTGACCCAGCCCTTGGGGGCTACACTGGTTGAAATCTTTATTAGCATAAGACAATTACAAGTCCCAGGTTGCTGCAAGCATGACAACCCGGCACTTGGGGGCTACAGGTGATATGCATATAAGGGAGGAATAACTACCCGGTACTATCAATATTTACAAACCGAATATTTTGGCAATGATAAACCGGCAAGTTCTGCATCTTCAAACCGGCCGAATATCAGATGAGTATTTCAAGACCAATATTTTTTAAACCGGCGCTTTGGAAGCCAATTGAAGTGTATTATTTCTTACAATATTTCTCTATAAGAGACCAATGTCTGCAAATTGACTCTGAAGCTGGCCTATTGACCCGGATTTCTCAAAAGAAGTATCTGGATTTTTGCATTGGCAAGGTTTGGGCATATATGTTAAAAGAGATTTGCTATAAGATCTTCGAGTATGCATCCAGGAGGAAATGACAAGGACTTAAAGATGATCAGGTGTCGGTTCAGGAAAATATTTAACCCAGAGCACAACCTATCAAGTTTGTTCTTGTGTTTATTTTACAAGATCAGTTTAACATGGATAAATCCAAATTAAACTGGGGGCTAATGTCGGGATATTCCCCGCGGTATGACCCGGCCGGAATCATGACCCGGCCGGACTTGGCGACTCACCAGAGACCTGGCTGGAGCTTGGCGACTCACTGGCGATCCGCCCGGACATTGCGGATTACATGTAACCCGTCGGGATATTGTGACTCACTGGAGACCCGGTGGGCGGATCAGACGGACGACAAAGCCCAAGGCCCAGCGGGCCGGCTTATACTCTGGTGGGCCGGCTTAAGAGGAAAGGGATGACGAATATTTCCTTTAGGAGGAAGCAAGACATGGACTTGTATTCAACTTGTGAGAAAGGATAGACTAGTCCTAGTCCTACTAGGACTCCACATGTAACCCGCCCCTTCAACATATATAAGGAGGGGCAGGGTTGCCCAAAGAAGGACAGAAAATAATCTCTAGGGCTAGACACAAAGAGTCGGCTTACCGGTGACTCCCTCATGATCATAATGAGACCTAGCCACAAACAGCATGTAGGGTTATTACCGGATGATGTTTCCTGGGGCCCGAAGCTGTCTAAACCCTTATCTTGTGTTGCGTATCTCGATTCCACTCAACCCCTCTCAAGCTACCACATAGATGTGTTGGCCTCGCGACTAAGTCCTCACACTAAGGACATCTGCCGTGACAATTCCACGACACATACCAACCGTAACTGTTGGGTCTTCAAGCAGGCAGGCAAGCTTAACACTGATCACAAGGGGATGAGGCCACCGGGTGGCAAAGACGACGGATCGGCTCGCCAGCAGAACACCAGGGGCCAGAAAAAGTTCCCCTCTGATGTTCGACCACTCCCGGAACGCAAATAGCAGTTCGGCTCCCACCACCCACCTACTGTACTGGCGAAATTTGCACCACGCACACATCACTATGCACTCAAGATACCATGGGCATCGGTGGAAGCACAACACAGACAACCCTACAAGCATTCCCGTAACGTTTTTTATATGTTTTTCTCATTTTTTTCTGTATCATGTTTAAAGAACAGGTGACCAATAGGAAAGCATCTACAGCGGACTCTATCGGAGTTCGGATCCATACACTCACCTAAGGGGTTACTTCTGTTAAGGATCCCACCCCGAGGATGGGCTACGTAGACGAGTGATAGGAGGTCCAAAATTATCTTTTGTAGACCACACTCTTTACTCCGAGCCTGTACTATGCCCCTTTTCCTCCGATCCTGACCACGAGCATGTCAAATAGCCGGGTCCGTGGTTTCTCTTTTTTATTATACATATACATAAATTTATCATTGGCACATCGCTCCGTTCTCAGTAAGCCTCACCCGAGCCAAACTCTCATACCCCTTCAACAATAAAGTATGGCCTCAACGGCTGCTTTGCAGATGCGCCTCGGCACACCCTGCCAGGGGCTCGACATGGGAACGAATGAGTTGCCAGTAAAAGTCCGAACAGCTCTATAGCATACTTTGGTGTCGCAAGTTTGGCCTTATATGCATCAGCTTCGAATCATTGTCTTGGGTCAATAGTTGGGTTGCCCGGCTCCTGTGTTTGCTACCCTGTGTTCCGCTCTATCGGCTAGGGTAGTAAAGGGAGAACTACTGCGATTGTGCCCTAGCCTAGACCGGATGAGCACCTCAGTAGAGAAAGCCGAAAACTGACTGTCATGATGCGGCAAGAGCTGGTCAACCCTTTGACGACTTATTGAAATCTTTAGCGATTCTCCGTGTAATATGAGGGATCTTTTTCAGATCAGATATGTAAGGCACCACACGCCGCATACACACCAGGGGCTATGTCATAGCCCCACCATAAAACTCCTATGGTTAGGTGAAAGTGTTAATGCCTTATAGTCCGATTGCCTGGTTCGCCGCATTATCACCTCCTTCATGGACCAAGACGTTGGATAAAGAGTGATTAAATGCTTTTCCGAACACCCCCGTACTTCCTACGAGGGGGCTGAAGCCGATGACTGGAAAAGTTTTAGATTATATTAAAATGACCGCACAGGAGGAATTCAAGATTTTCGAGAAAATCATAAATATATTAACTATAAAGTTGTCTTTTACAATCATCATACACCTCACTCGAACATTATGTTTTTCGAGCATTGGCCCTCAATCAAGAAGGCGGCCTCCAGGACATCTTCAAAATAATGCTCTGGTTGTGGACGGTCCTTGCCTTTGGGCAGACCCTTCGTCGCGACATCGATGGCCTTCATCTTCCCCCAGAATGTCTTGAGTCCGGTAAGGGCCATCCGTGCACCCTCAATGCACGCCGATCGCTTCATAGCATCGATGCGCGGCACTGCTTCGACAAGCTTCTGCACCAAACCAAACTAGCTATTCGGCGTAGGCTCGGTCGGCCATAGCCGGACTATGACATCCTTCATGGCAGCGCCAGATATCCTATGAAGTTCGGCCCATTGGGACATTTGTTCATTGAGCAGCAGCGGGCGCTTTGACACACCAAACTATGACCAAAAAAGCTTCTCAGTTGCATATCCGGCTTGCGCTTGGTAATACCGCGCTGCATCGGAAGAACTCCTCGGCAAGTCCAAGTACTCGTCCGAAGAACTCCACACTTGGTTCAGCCGAGCATAGTCCGGGTCACCGAACTTAGTCTGCAGCAGAAAAGGCTTTCCAGCCAATATTTCTTTTGCATGCCGAACCTCCTCACGGAGTGCTCTAGACTCTAATCACGCTTCTCTCGCCTCATGTCGGGCTGTAACGCCCTCGATGCGGCTGTATCTCCCACGTGTCGAAGCACGACTTAGAGGCATAACCGCATTGAAAGCAATGTCGCAAGTGAGGTAATCTTCACACAACCCATGTAATACATAAGGGAAAGAGATACATAGTTGGCTTACAATTGCCACTTCACACAATTACATGAATAAAGCATTACATCATCCAAATATAATCAAGCTCCAACTACGGAACCAAAATAAAAGAAGACTACCCCAAATTCTACACAAATCCCCGATCGACCCCAACTGGGCTACACCACTGATCAACTAGAACAAATGACACAACGACCAAGATCTTCATCGAGCTCCTCATTGAGCTTGGTTGCGTCACCTGCAAGCTGGTTTTGGAAGTATCTGTCAGTCACAGGGACTTAGCAATCTCACACCCTCGCGATCAAGACTATTTAAGCTTATAGGTAAGGCAAAGGTATGAGGTGGAGCTGCAGCAAGCGACTAGCATATATGGTGGCTAACATACGCAAATGAGAGCGAGAAGAGAAGGCAAAGCACGTTCGAGAAAGTATGATCAAGAAGTGATCCTAAACAACCTACGTCAAGCATAACTCCAACACCGTGTTCACTTCCCGGACCCCGCCGAGAAGAGACCATCACGGTTACACATGCGGTTGATGTATTTTAATTAAGGTCAAGTTCAGGTTTTCTACAACCGACATTAACAAATTCCCATCTGCCCATAACCACGGGCACGGCTTTCGAAAGTTCATAACCCTGCAGGGTGTCCCAACTTATCCCATCACAAGCTCTCACGGTCAACGAAGGATATTCCTTCTAGCGAGAAGATCCGATCAGGCTCGGAATCCCGGTTACAAGACATCCTCGACAATGGTAAAACAAGTCCAGCAAGACCACCCGCTGTGCCGACAAATCCCAATAGGAGCTGCACATATCTCGTTCTCAGGGCACACCGGATAAGCTAAGCGTACGGGAGCCAACGTAACCCAAGTTGCCAAGGGACGGCCCCGCACGGTGCTCTGGATTGGACCAACACTCAGAGGAGCACTGGCCCGGGGGTTTAATAAAGATGACCCTTGGGCTGGCCGACCCAAGGGAAAGAAAAAGGCTAGGTGGCAAATGGTAAAACCAATGTTGGGCCTGGCTGGAGGAGTTCTATTCAAGGCGAACTGTCAAGGGGTTCCCATTATAACCCAACCGCGTAAGGAACGCAAAATCCGGGAACATAACACCGATATGACGGAAACTAGGGCGGCAAGAGTGGAACAAAACACCAGGCATAAGGCCGAGCCTTCCACCCTTTACCAAGTATATAGATGCATTAATTAGATATGAGATATTGTGATATCCCAACAAGTAAACATGTTCCAACAAGGAACAACATCTCCATGTTCCAACAAGGAACAAACTTCAATCTTCACCTGCAACTAACAACGCTATAAGAGGGGCTGAGCAAAGCGGTAACATAGCCAAACAAAGGTTTGCTAGGACAAGGTGGGTTAGAGGGCTTGGTTTAACAATATGGGAGGCATGATAAGCAAGTGATAGGTTTCGCAGCATAGGCATAGCAAAAGGGCGAGCAACTAGCAAGCAAAGATAGAAGTGATTTCGAGGGTATGGTCATCTTGCCTGAGATCCCGCAAGGAAGAAGAACGAGTCCATGAAGAAGACAAACGGACGAGGTCGAACGGATCCTCACAAACGCGACGTTAACGGAACTAACCCGAAGAAGAAACACCGGAAAGAAGCAAACAACATAGTAAACAACCAACACATAAGCATGGCATGATGCACAACCAAGTATGATGCATGTCCGGTTTAAATATGCATGACATGGCAAAGTGCAACAACCAAAACTACAAATTAAGTGGAGCTCAATATGCAACGGGTTGCATATTGATGGAACAACACATCCATTATTTAGTTCTCTCTCGGTTATGTACCCACCAATATTAAATGTTGGTTAACATGGCAAGAGGTGAGGCATAACAAAACTACACCATCTAAACAATTTAAATGGGGCCGGATATAACAAACAATGAATCCGGTGAATCCCCATATGCATTTAGCAAATTAAAGCAAACAACAATTTAGACCATCTTAATGTTGTTAACATGATGCGGATGAAATGTTCAAGTTTTAAGCCATATTTGTGAGAAAGTTGATAAGAGCATATTAAGAAGCATTTGTCATCGTGGCGGAAACAAAAGGGGTGCCACGGCAAAGATAACGAAAACGGTGCCACGGCAACATATCGGTCTCCGGTAACTCGATTGAGACATCGGTGCAAAGAAAGTGATGGGAGCGTGTCGTGCAAGATGGTGGGGTGATCCCGGTAACCGGGTTCCCACGGGTTAGCGGCAGAAGAGGAGGACCGAGCAAGTGACAACTCGGGCACGGTGCAAACATAGGGTGCAACTCATACATCACACAACATGCATTCGTTCCATGGGTCATCGTCTCGGCGGTTATACCTTCGAAGCAAGCGTTTCGGGCAAAACGAGATCGTAGTGGAAGTAGTTGTTCACGCGACAGCGGTAGTGGAAGTAGTCGTTCTCGCTTTGTAGATGTTCATACTCCGTAGGTGTTTGGGGTCAACAAAAGGAACTTGACGTCCACGGTTCTTCGAGGGTCGACGGTACATGTTCTGTAGACGTTCAGGCGGCGGTAGTGGTACATGTTTTCGTAGATGTTTGAGTCATCGGTAGCGGTACTTGGTGAATCCCAAAACGGTCTTGGCGCCTTCACGCGTAGGGCTACTTATTGTTGTGGTACTTGGGTCTTCGGACTTGCCGGTCTCGTCCTTGCGAAGGTAGTTGAACTTGAGGTTTTTTGTTCATGGGTCTTCGACGATGGTAGTCGTTCTAGGCATCGGGCTTCGAGGTACTTGGCGACGTGGAGGTTCCGAAGACGAAGGTAGAAGTACTTGACGCGTCACCATGTAGTTGTACTTGATGAATCCAGAATACTCCCGCTCAGGATGGGTGCAACGGAGGCAGCGTCATGCGGGCAGCGAGGGAAGGAGAAGGGGCTCATTGGACTACGCTGGAGACTTGCAACTGCGGCATCTTGCAAGGAGACCGGCGCCAAGGACGAGGTTCGAAGCTCGAGGACCAGTTGGTGTCTGACGCGGAGATGTCGTGTGATAGTAGCAGGACAAAGGCGCGGAGTTGTCCAGCTGGACGCGGTCAGGTGCAGGAGGGAGCTCGGGGAAACGATGGCGGCGCTGCTCGGCTGAAGCAGAGGGCTGCGTCGGAGCATGTCCGCATCTTGGACAGGGAGACAGGGGAGGCTAGCACCAGTCGAGGCCGAACAAGGAGGGAGCGGGTCATGGGTGAGGCAGCAGGGGCGACGACAGGGTGGCCTAGACGAGGCCGGAAGCCGAGGAGGGAGCGGTCGACGGAGCCCGGACCAGGAGTCGGGGTGGCGGAGCTCCTTCTCGGCGACAGGCGAGAGGAGGGACCCGCGGGATCGGGCGCGGGGCTCTGTGCGGGTGTGGAGTCGCCGGAGGTGGCCTCCAGTGGCGGCGCGAGAGCGCTCCGGGTGACGCGAGGAGAAGTAGAGGCGCGAGGTAGGAGAGGAGGGCGCTTGATGATCGAGAGGGAGAAGGAGGTCGAGCGCACGGGGATGGGATCGAGGCTCTTCGACCCTGTGTGGCGGCGCGAGGGAAATGAGGGAAGGGAGAGGGATCGAACGGGATGTAGCCTCGCTCGGGCCTAGGGTTTGGTTAAGTGGGGCGGCTGGGCCTTAGAGGCCCAGGAGAAGCAGCGAGCTGGTTGGGCCTCGAGGATGCAGGCTAGCCTGGCTGCTAGCTCTCTCTCTCCCACCAAATTCCTTCCTTTTTAATTTATTGTTTATATAAATAAACAACCAACAAAGGGGGAAATCCAGGGGTTTTTGGTTAGAAAAATGAGATATATAAAAATATCTCTGGAACCCTGGATTTATGTAGGGTTTGAATAAATTGCTCTGGCATTTTTAGAAAGTAGAAAAATAATTAGAGTTCGAATTATCCTCAAACTCCAATCATTTTTGAACCTGACCAAAACAACTTCGAATGGGATGAAATCTGACAGAGAGGGTGTAGGGAAAAGGCAAGATTTATAGGGAAAAGATGAACATTAATGGAGGAGGAGTAAGGTCGCTTGCAAAGACATGAAAGAAGAAGGAAGTGAGAGGGATGATGCATGGGTATGGCTTGAGAGAGAGATGACAAGGAAAAATATATGAAGTTAAGTCGGATACAAGAAGAGTTGAGGAGTAATGCAATTGTGTGATGGGTGATTCCAAGTTATTGGAATATAATTTGTATAGCTCCCTAAAATATTGGGAGAATATGGTATATAGAGAAATCACCAGGTGAGTTCCCTCAATTTAAATAGATCAAAGATCTATGCATTTTTATTTAGTTGAGTTTTAAGAAGAGGTGCAAGAAGACATGATGCAATGCACATGATGCAAAGATGAAAAGCAACGGACCAAACAAATCACACGACGAAAACCCGGAAACCCTGGAAGGCATCAGGGTTTTGAACTTTCGAAAGCCATGCCCGCGGTTATGGGCAGGTGGGAATTTGTTAATGTCCGGTTGTAGAAAACTTGAAGTTGACCTTAATTAAAATGCATCAACCGCGTGTGTAACCGTGATGGTCTCTTCTCGGCGGAGTCCGGGAAGTGAACACGGTGTTGGAGTAATGTTTGACGTAGGTTGTTTTAGGATCAATTCTTGATCATAGTTGTTGGACCGTGCTTTTGCCTTCTCTTCTCGCTCTCTTTTGCGAATAGGTTAGCCACCATATATGCTAGTCGCTTGCTGCAGCTCCACCTTATACCTTTACCTTACCCATAAGCTTAAATAGTCTTGGTCGCGAGGGTGTGAGATTGCTGAGTCCCCGTGACTCACAGATACTTCCAAAACCAGCTTGCGGGTGCCGATGAGTCCGTGCAGATGACGCAACCAAGCTCAGGAGGAGCGCGACGAAGATCTTGTCCTTTATGTTGTTTCTTTCTAGTTGATCAGTAGCGGAGCCCAGTTGGGGTCGATCGGGGATCTGTGTAGCATTTGGGGTATTCTTCTTTTATTTTGGGTTCCGTAGTCGGACCTTGATTTTATCTGTTTGATGTAATGCTTTATTCATGTAATTGTGCGAAGTGGCGATTGTAAGCCAACTACGTATCTTTCCCTTATGTATTACATGGGTTGTGTGAAGATTACCTCACTTGCGACATTGCTTTCAATGCGGTTATGCCTCTAAGTCGTGCTTCGACACGTGGGAGATATAGCCGCATCGATGGCGTTACACAGGCCTTGTCCAGTTCAGCCGTCAAGGCTTTATTCTCCTTCTCAAGAAATTCGTAGCGGTAGTAGCATTCTCCAAAGCGAGTGTCATCATGGATATCTTCTCCTCGCCCTGGCATCGCGCAACTTGTTCGTCCTTCAGTTCAACCGATGCTCCTTCAGCAGCAGCATCACTAAACTAGGCCCGCTCCTTGGCCCAGATTAGCTCCACCCGAAGAGCCTCCACGACGGCAGCACCATCTGCATTTCATGCACATATCGTATAAAGCTCTTTCCCACGTCAAGCACACTAGTGTAAAGAATACTCAAAATACATACCTTGCGAGTCGTCAAGACGCCTGTTGATCAACGCAATGTCATCCTCCGCAATATCCAGCTTTTGCTGTAGTTTGGCCACTTCTGTATTCTGGGCAGCCACAGGAGGGGAAGCAGCCTGTATTTCAAATTAAACCACGGTTAATACCTGAGCATATCTCTTTGATGCTCCGATCGCTCCCTTCGGAAGACAATCCGAGTCTCAGGGGCTACTGCATATACAACAGGTGCATTCTGTCAATGAAATTCAGTTGATAAAGCTATATCACAAACCTCAAGACCTCTTAGAAGGCTCATGAAGGCCTCGCTTAATCCACTCTTTGAGGATAGAACCCTTTCGACCACCGTAACCATCAAGGAACGGTGCTCTTCTGAAATGGACGCTCGTCGTAGCATGTCCGTCAGCATCTCTGGCGCTCTTGCGTCTTCGGAAACCACCATCGGAGTACGTCATTCCAGTGAAGGAACCCGCTTGCTTGCCTCCAGAACCATCTCCGGCTGTAAACCGGATGGTTTGGGAACACCAGTCTCGATCCCGAAACCTCGAGTGACGGAGGCACCGCCTTCGGGCGCCCTTCGGGACGATACCTCGGTATCATCTCCTCTGTTGGGCGATGAGGCCAGAGGAGGCGTGTCACTCTCCATCATCTCCGGAAGAAGATCTCCCAAGGAGGAGGACGATTGAGAAACACCGGGCGTTAACCTATGTGGATGAACATACGATCACTTCACTAGTGGGAAAAGAACGAGGTACGTTCAAAGTGCCCCAGCTTCACTTACGGTTTGCCTCGAGGTTCATCCTCATCATCAAGCTCTACGGCAACCTCACTCGCCCGGCCCAAGCCGCTCGACAATGGCTCTTTTCCTCTCTTGGAAGGCTTCCCCTCCTGATCTTCGGAAGCAGCTCTTTTCTTGCCTTGGAGGACTCCCTCTGCACCCTTGCCCTTGGGCAAAGGGATTTCGGTTTCCCTGAACGCAGCCACTTGGTACGGTGCCGGAATCAGCATTCTTGTCAGCAGGACAGTCACAGGGTCTTCGGGTAGAGGCATCGGACACCAGATTAGCACCACTGTCTTTATCCAGTCCTGAGCAGGGATAGGTTGTTCAATATCTCGTTAAAACATGCTTGAATGAAAGGTGCTCGAGTACTTACCGAAGTAGCTGGACGATTGCAGTCAAGGCCACCATCTTAGTGTCCGACCATTGCCCTCGTTCCCCAAAATACAATTTCCACATTCCTTCGTGCGTAGTGCCAAAGAAGTGATGTAGGGTCCGCGGCCCTTCTGGGTTGAACTCCCACATACGAAGAGGCCGCTGCTGACATGGCAGGATCCGGCAGACCAGCATTACTTGTACAACGTTCACAAGATTGATGCCCTTCTCGGTAAGGCATCAGATGCGACTTTGCAGAGTCTGCACTTCATCGACGGATCCCCAGTGCAAACCCTTATTGACCCATGAAGCAAGCTGAGTTGGAGGGCCGGGTTGGAATGCAGGTGTGGCCGCCCACTTGGGGCCCCGCGGCTCGTTGATATAAACCCACCCCTGCTGCCATAAGTCGGAAGATTCGGCGAAAGATCCTTCGGGCCAAACCGCGTCGGCCAGCTTGCCTATTGTGATGCTACCACACTCTGCCTGCTCCTTCTCTTCCACCTGCGGCCTCACATCAAAGGTCTTGAGCCACAAACCGAAGTGCAGAGGAGTCCGGAGTAAGGCCTCGCACGTGAATATAGATGTCGAGATGAGGAGAACAGAGTCCGGGGCCAGATCGTGAAAATCTAGCCCATAGTAGAACATGAGCCCTTGGACAAAGGGGTTAAGCGCGAACCCTAGCCCGTGAAGGAAGTGGGATACAAATACTACCCTCTCGCCAGATCTGGGGGTCGGTATGACTTGCCCTTGTGCAGGAAGTCGATGAAAGATTTCCGGGGTTAGATACCTCGCTATGCGGAGCTTCACAATATCCTCCTCTGTGACAGAAGAAGCCACCACCGGACCTGACGGCTGAATCCGGACATGACTAAGGCTGGTGGCGATTGGAACCCGAGGGTTCGAACTTGGGGTGGCTGGGGTTGAGGAAGGAGCGAGCGCAAGGGAAGAAGACGAGACTAGGATCTCTATATAAAGGCCCTGAATACCAGGCGTTTCCCCTTGGGTATCTAAACTTACCTATCGCCAAGGAGTTGTACCCATGGGACGGTTGGGTTCCCTACGCCAGCATTAATGAAAATCCCGTAAATAAAGTGACACGATCTCTGCCTTGACGAGACGTGCCAGTAAATCCGCACCCCCGAGACGTGGGGCAGCTCGCTAGCCGACGGTTGGAAATAGCAACCGGGCACGCGTGATATGATGTCATGAACAGTTATCAACAAGTTGGGCTCGTGGGGTATTATGTCCTCTGCCATTATATACACAGGCCCGGATATACTTACTTCATCCAAAGACTATTCTGGAGTTCGGAAGGAGGGAACCCGCCTTTCAATGCCGAAGACAAATCTGCGTGCCGGACTCCTCGTCATTGAAGCCAGGTTCAGGGGCTACTGAGGGAGTCCTGGACTAAGGTGTCCTCGGGCATCCGGCTTATTATCCTTTGGCCCGGACTGATGGGTTGTGAAGACATGAAGGCCGAAGACTGCATCGTGTCTGGATTGGAGTCTACTTAGCGTGGAAGGCAAGCTTAGTGATCGAAGATTCCTTCTTATGTAACTGACTCCATGTAAACCCTAGATCTCCCCGGTGTCTATATAAACAGAAGGGGGTAGTCCGGAAAGTACATCACATATACTCATTATCATACCCACATAGGCTAGACTTCTAGGGTTTAGCCATACGATCTCGTGGTAGATCCACTCTTGTAACACTCGTATTCATCAATATCAATCAAGCAGGACATAGGGTTTTACCTCCGTAGAGAGGGCCTGAACCTGGGTAAACATTGTGTCCCTCGTCTCCTATTACCATCGATCCTAGACGCACAGTTCGAGACCCCCTACCTGAGATCCACCGGTTTTGACACCGACAGTGGGACTTCTGGCGGCTGGTCGCTTGCGGGGGTCTCTATGGTGTCACCCGGCCGAGCTTGGTCTTCTGTTTTTGCCGCTACGGCCCTTGCTGCGCCTTCCTGATCTTGCGTCATCTCAGTTGGCGACGTAGCTTGGCGCAGTGCACTCTTGGCCTGGTGCTCCTCCCGAACCGCCACCAGTGCAGCGCCGGCGGAGTATGGGGTGGCGGCAAGATAAAGCACCAGGGGCTCAAGAGGCCGTGGCTCCACCAATACTGGTGGGCTGGTCAGGTATCTCTTGAGGTCTTGGAAGGCCCGGTCGGCCTCCAGAGTCCACTCGAACGGGCCCTTCTTCTTCATCAGCTTGAAAAATGGTAAGGCGCACTCTCATGAAGCACCCTAATGCGGTCACCCGACCAGCCAGCTTCTGCATTTCCTTGAGGGTCTGCGGCGGGCTCATGCCTTCAATGGCCTTGATCTTCTCCGGGTTCGCCTCGATCCCTCTGTGCGATACGAGGAACCCCAGCAGCTTGCCGAAAGGAACACCGAACACACATTTCTCTGGGTTAAGCCGCAGGTTCACTTGGCGCAGGCTCTCAAAGGTCTCCTCCAGGTCTTGGATCAAGGTTATCGCCTCTTGAGATTTCACCACAATGTCACCGATGTAGGACTCCGTGTTCCTCCCGAGCTGTCGCCCTAAAGCGATGTGCATGAGCCGCTGAAAGGTCGCTCCCGCGTTGCGCAGTCCGAAGGGCATACAGGTGTAGCAGTACACCTCACATGGGTTCAGGAAGGCTGCCTTCTCTACATCTTCCACCGCCATCTTGATTTGGTGATACCCTGAGAACGCATCCAGGAAGCACAGCAGGTCGCACTCAGCGGTGGGTCGACGATCTGGTCGATGCACGGGAGAGGGAACGGATCCTGAGGGCACGCCTTGTTGAGGTTGGTGAAGTCGACACACATTCGCTCCTTCCCGCCTTTCTTCGGCACCACTACTGGGTTTGCCAGCCATTCGGGTTACCTGACCTCACGAACGACGCCCGCTGCCTCCAACTTGCGGGTCTCTTGGACGATGAAAGCCTGCTTCTTCGTGGACTGCCGCCTTGCTCGCTGCTTCACAGGGCGCGCATTGGGGCACACCTTCAGGTTGTGCTGAATCACCTCCCTCGGGACTCGCACCAGTTGATTGGGCTCTCATGCAAATATGTCCTTGTTCGCGCGCAAGAACTTCACAAATGCTTCCTCTTGGTTGGGGTTGAGGCTGGCACATATGGTGAAGGTGGCTCCTGAGGAACCGTCCTCGTTGACCGGCACCTGCTTTGTCTCTGCCTTGTCTTGGGTGAACAGCTGCTTCTTCTTGGTCGGCGCTGCCTCCCTGGCCTCAGGGGTACCGGTGTCGATGGGTTGCGTCGCCGCAGCAGCCCTGAAGGTGAGTTTGAGCGCCGTCACGGCCTCCTTAGTATCCCCTTTGATGGTGAGGACACCCTTGATCCCTGGCATTTTCATGAGATTGTAGGCTGGATGAGTCGCCGCCATGAACTGGCCCAGGCTGGGTACCCGAGGATGGCGTTGAATGGGAGGCCGATACGGGCGATGTCGAAATCGACCAGCTCGGTGTGGTAGTTGTCGCGCGTGCCAAAGGTGACGGGAAGGCGGATCTACCCTAGGAAGCAGGCAGCGCCACCACCAACCCCTGAGAAAGACTTGATGAGGCTGAGTCATTCGAGCGGCACATGAAGCAGGTTGAAGGCCTCCATGGAAAGAAAGTTGAGGCCTGCGCTGCCGTCGATGAGGGTCTTGGTGACGGCCACATTGCAGACGGTGGGTGTGCAGAGCATCGGGAGCATGCCCGAGCCGGTGGTGGTGACGGGGTGGTCTTCTGAGCTGAAGGTGAGGTCGGCCTCGGGTGCGGTCCAGCCCGGCGGAGCCCCCGAGCGCGTGGAAGCGGCACCGATCTGGCGGAGGAACGACTTGATGTGGCGCTGTGAAGGCGGAGCTTGTGAGCCGCCTAGCAGGGCCGCGACCACGTGATGCGCCTGTGCTGCGTAGAGCGCATTGAAGAGGCCGCGGAGCTCCTCCCAAGACGCCACCGTGGATCCAGGAAGGTTGAGCAGCCAGGCGCACGGCTCGTCGGCGAGGGCCATGGGAAGCCAGTTGGCCATGACCTTGTCGTCTCCCCGGCTTCGAGGACGGCTTCCTCGTATGCCAGCAGGAAAGCTGACGGGTCTGCCGCGCCATCGTAGCGCGGCGACATCTCCGGCTTGAACTTGGGGGCCACTGCACCCGCTATAGGGCGGGGGCCAAGGCTTGGAGCCCCCTGTCCCCGCTGTCAACACTGGTTGTCGGAGTCGGCGGCAGGGTGCCTGCCATGCGGGCGGAGCATGGTGTCGACTGAGCGCAGATCGACAAAAGAGAAGCTACGGTGCACACCTACCTGGCGCGCCAAATGTCGTATCACGGGTTCCGGCAGACCCTTAAGGTTCGAACACTATGGTGCGCATGAATGTTTTCTCCCTATCGATCCACGCCCTAGCTCTCTAAGATCTCGCAAACGAACACCACGAACTCACAACACAGAAAGACACAATTCGGGCCACCGTTGTGGTGTAATACCCTACTCCAGTGTGGTGGTGGTCGATTGCCACTTGGGCTGATGAAGAACAGTTACAAGGGGAAGAACCGCCTCCTGAGGTTGAGGTGTTCTTGTGCTTGCCAAACTTGTGTGTGGCCTTGGTGGGGTGGATCCGGTCCAAGATCTTCTCTCTTCTACGATGGTGGCTAGTTCTACTTATATAGAGGCCCTGGTCCTCTCCCCAAATATTGAGCGGGAAGGGAGCCAACAACAGCCAATTTGAAAGGGGACAGCTAGTACAAGCTATCCTGACAAAAGGTGGTCTTCGCCTGCAAAATGCTCTGGTGATGACGCCGTCTTGGGCTCCATGGTGACCTCCGTCTTGCCATCCTTCGGGTCTTGGTCTTGTTGCACCAATATGGTAACCTTGATGCCTCGGTACTCCGCGCCTGCGCTTTCCCCCTTGGCACGAAAGAGGAAACAAGGACACTGCACGCGCTGGCTCCCGCCTGGCGCCCGCCTGGTCTCGATCGTCATGGCTCACGTCACGCGGACCTCACGAGGTTTGCCTTGCCTTGATCTCTCCGCTCCTCGCGAGCCTGCTTGGCGTGACTGCTCCCAGGAGGTATTGCATCGTCCGCCTCGCGAGGGTTGGCCCCTCACGAGGATCTTGAATGCCTTGTCGATGAAAATGGGTTGTACAAAGCTGCCAGCCCCAACCATGCCGTGGGCCGCAGGCAGGCAAGTCTGGGGACCCCTGTCCCAGGACGCCGACAGAGAGGTTATTAAATGACATGCTGAAAGACCATGTTACCCCTAGTAATGAACTAATAGAGACAAGGTGTGATGCGTGGCAGGGGCAACTGTTGGAAAAAGTCCCAAAAAGACTCTCCCTCGGGGTCTTCTTTGTTTAGTCCCAAATGGCCACTTTTAGTCCCTAAAAGTCCCTCCTGTTTGGTTTAGATGGGACTGACACGGAGTTTTTTTAGTCCCTCCATGAAAATGTCCCTGTAAACAAGCACCCTCTAATAATGCCGCTGGAAAATTGATGCAATGCCACAGTTAAAAGCAAATTACATGTTTAACAAATTTTATTGTTAATATAATCTCTCTGTTAATACTAATCAATGCCACCATTTGAGAAATGCTACTGTCTTGCTTTCTTTCCCATTTAGATAAGGTAGATGCTTATTTTTGTTGGCTTCTGTGTCATCCACCGTTATCAACCACTAGCTGTTTCCTTTGCACCTCTGTGTAAACAGGTTTATCTACTTCACCTCGTTGCCATTGTGACCTTTTGTTGCACTGCACAAAACACTTTTGTTTTAAGAGTGTTTTGTGTAGTTCAACCAAAGTGTCACACCAACAATGTTGCTTGATTGCTTGATCTTGGTGGAACTGCACAAGAGGAGATCTTACTTCCTATCCGTGTTGGAAAATTTGGTTCAGATCTTCTTCTTGTGAGTTTTTTGAATTCTGTGTCATGAGAGGTCGGTACTAGCCTTCTTTCACATGATTCTGCAGTGTGCTTTCATATGTTGTGCTACTTGTACGGTAATGTTGCTTGATTTTAGTGAACTGCACAAATGGAGACAAGGCTTCCAATCTGTATGTGCACCACAATATCCCATTGAGGTAAGATAAGGATATTTCACAACTGTTGGCCTCTATTTTGCCACTTCCATCAGAAAATTAATGTCTTTGTTTAGTGCTATACTTGTGCAACCTAATTGACATGCCAAATCTTACATTGAAGGCGAAGCTTGTCTGTTATTGAACCAAGTGATGAAGGGGAAGAACAAGCGGAAGAAAAACAAAATTCAACTCCTGGTGCTGTAATTAAGCACTGGAACTGTGATGACACAAGTAATGATATAGTTTTGCATCTTAATTTATTGCTATGGCTGGAACGAGCAATTGTTTTGCCACTGATTTGATGCCACTCTTAATGTAATACATAATTATCTCTACTTGTGCAAACATGGATCTTCTTTGAAGATACCATATATTTTAGTGGAACTCCACAAGAAGATGTTGGAAACATTAATCTAATCGAGGAGTATATAGTAAGCATGGCCACCAGAGTAGATAGCAACAGATGGTTTCGGAGAAGTCCTTCATCTGTATGCTCTACACAATAAGCCTCCTGATAAAGGTTGGTACTCGCCCACTTATTTCATCCATATGATTGAGCTTTGTTATCTCTATTGGTGTTGTGCTACTGTTTAGATACTGTCATCAAAAAGTGGTATTGTCCTTGAGAAGTGCTTCATCTGTGCTATTTTAAACATTTCCTTTCCTTTTTTCGAGCAAACAGGGATGCTAGCATTTAGTTATGCTCTCGTCTTTGCACAACAGGATCCTCCTCCTCTAAAGAAGAATATGGAGTACGTGAAGTGACTAGTTCCGATTATGCCAGGATGAAGAAGCCATGTCTATCTTCTCATCAGAAGGAGCAGTTGAAGGATGGTTACATTACCCCCCACAAGACCAAACTAACTTCAGCTCGGAAGGACTGACAAATCTCCATTTTCTTGCTGTGATGCGCAAGTACAATGTTGTTCTAGGATTCTTTCCGGTGAGTTCCATTTTTCTAAAAGTGTGCTCTACATGGACCATGTAGGTGCCTGTTTAAACTATCAATTCATAGTACAATTTTCTTTATACTAATCACTTTTTTTGTATTTGCGCAAACAGGGGTGCTCAGCTTGATTTCAATGGGAACTGCACAAAATGTTCATGAATACATCGAATCATTCATTTCCACCACAAGAAAGGAGGTGCTGATAAGTTCAAGGCGTTGCAACATATAAGGGCGAAATCATACAAGCTACACGCGAATTTGATTGATTTTGGTGGAACTGCACAAATAGAACAGCTAGTTTATTTAGCACGAGGTGCCATGTTAATGTCCGAATTGATGGCAAACCCCACCCATTCCACAATCATAAGCATTTGATATTTTGGAATGGGAAAACCTTGTCAAATTTTGCTCATTGATTTTAGCAAGAAGACATGCGTTTGATATTTTCGAATGGGACACCCTTTGCTATCAGCAGCGTCGATCCATTTTTTCTTTATTCTTTAGTTGTGAAGTAAATATTGGCTCTGACATGTGAATCACTAAGATGCATAATCATCGATTGTTTTGAATGTTCTCTATGAATTGCCAGGCCTGTGTGTTTGATTGCAATGTACAGGAACGCTAAAAAGCTGCCCAAACTCTTTGTACTGCTTCTGTTCCTTTTTACTTCGCACATTGTGAAAGTGCATACTTTTTTCTATAAGATTGGTCAAAGTAGAGATACTTTGACTGCATACAAAACTTGTATGCAGACTAGAAAGGACCGGAGGGAGTACATGTGAAACTGCTGCAAACGAGGTGATCACCTTGGGAATAATGCGAGTATGTATTGTTTTGCATGTTCATCCAATGCCAGTGATACAAGAATTCAAACTAATCGAAATAAATTCATTCATACATGGTCGGATTTCATATAAACATGCCAGATTTCATTACATTTCATACATTCTTCAACTAAAAAGGGGTGCGTTGGAGGTATAATTAATTAACCGAAGCTACCCACATGTGTCCGAGTGAGCCGAACAGAAGCTTCAGTGACTTAACTGTAGGTGCAGTTGCGTAAGTGACATGTGGCCCAGATGCCTATTGGGCCCACATGTCAGTCAGCCAACTGCACCAGCAGTGAAGTAGAAGCATCGCCCTTCTCCAACATAGCTCTCCGACTCCATGTCGCCGCCAAGAAGCTAACCGACCGTCAGTGGTCAACCCGCCTAGCTTGTCTTTGTGATTAGGGCAACTAGGAGCCCAATGATCAGGATCCCCACATGACAAACACCTTTCTTATTGTCATTCTCCTTCTTGAAGTTCGTGTGTTGCACGGCCTTGTTCTTCCCACCAGACTTTGCTTTACCATCAAACTTTGTTTTACCATCAAACTTGCCCTTGTTATTGAACTTGTGGGGCTGGAAGTTCTTCTTCTGTACCAGATTGGCACTAGATCCTCCCTCAATTCCTCGAGCACGTGTGTCCTTTGCTCTTGCCTTTTCTTCCGCATCAAGAGTGCCAATGAGATCCACGAAGGAGGAAGCTTAGTGATGATACCTCCAGCAACAAACTTTTCCGGTAGCATACAACTGAAGTGCTCAAGTTCTCTAGCAAATGACTGTATCTCGTGAGCTTGCTCAACCACGAAGCACTGTTCAATCATCCTGTAATCATAGAATTGCTCCATGATGTACAGCTCAGTGCCAGCATTCGGAGGGTAGCAGCGGTGGCCTTACTTGGACCCGAGCGGCGGCGACCTAACGTGTTCTACTCTTCCTCGTTTTCTGTGTGGCGCGGCCTCGTTGGCAGCGGGGTAGGGCCTCGGCGAAGCTGGCAATGTCCTCTGTCTCGTTGCCGGTGGGCCGCGCCTCGGTGGAGCGGGGGAAATCCTCCCCCTTTTTGCCGGCAGGGTGGGGCCTCGGCGGAGCTGGCGGTGTCCTCTGCCTCGTTGTTGGCGCCGCGGGGCCTCGACGGAGCAGGGCCTCGTCGACGCCAGCGGAGCGGGGACTCGTCGGCCGGCAATGTCCTCTGCCTCGTCCTCGGTCTGGCCAAACAGCGTCGCGCTCGCTTCATCGCCCTCTTTGTAGGCGGGTGCAACCTCTACCACCCGCATGCGGTACCGCCAGAGCTCAAGGCGGCCCTCGCGGGCGGAGCGGTACGAGTCGAGCAACGCCTCTTGCTCTGCCCGCTCCGCGGCGATCTGCTCCTTCGCCTGCAGGTGCTCCTGGAGGAGATGGTGGTTGTAGGTGGCATCGGCCTGTGCCTCCCGGAACTGCTCCTCACGCTTCTTCCTCGCCGTGTCCATATATTAGGCATAGGCCTCGCCGATGGTCATGGTGCAATGCACTGCGTGAGGATGGCCCGGAGGAGGGGGTTGGCGCCAGATTGTCAACTACCATGTTCTCCATTGGGACGTCGTCGTCCTCCAGCTGCCTGTCGGCCAGCCAGTCGGCAGCAATAGCTGCCATCTCCTTGTGGTCCGTCGTCCGCCTGTCCCGAAGGGAGCTGGAGCGCGAGGAATCCATGGTGGGCAGTAGTGGTGTGGACAGGAGAATAGGAACGGATGCGGATGACTGCGGCTATGGCTGACACAGCAGTTTATATAGCAATGGTGGGTGATAGAGGGACAAACATGTGGCACTGGAGTAGCCGCCTCGGCAACCACCTATCATTAATGTGGGCGACAGAAGGATGGAGGGACGACACTTGTGTCGTTTGAAGGCGGAGCAATCGCATGCACCGGGAAGCGGGGCCGGCAGCGCTGACCGTTTCGGGCGGAAAGCACACGTGGGCGATGGAGGCGGTCTGGGTAAGCCAGGGCAGTCAGACTCGTGCTTGGCACCGGGTCGGTCCAACAGCCAGACATGCTGGCTCGCCAGCTACCTCGCCGAGCTAAGCGAAGACAATCAGACGATGGACGGAGCTTCCGACCAGGAGCCGGCGGCACTATCCAAGCCGGTTCATGCCGTGTTCACCATAGAGTAGGTGCGGTCGCACTTCGATGCCATAATGGCGGAAGAGCTACCAGCGCAGGAGGACCTGTGCTACAACCTCTGTCTCCTCAACGAGCACCGGTGAACAAGCGAATGACAATGCCGTCGCGGACATGTGGCCCTATGATCCTGGTTTCCCGAATGAGCAGCGGGCGTTGTATCAGACCATCCGTAGGGCCCACGAGGCCCTCTCCATCATCCTTCGAGTTGTTGCGCTCGCCATGGCGCTGCCATCTCACGTTGTCAACATGGTCAACGGACATGAGGATGAGGAGATGACTTTACTTGGAGAGGATGACAGTGGGGACCCACCAGGGCCATACCGCACGTACGCAAGTGCCTCCTTATTAGTATATAAAACTATATTTTTTGCTTCCTCCTGGTTTCCTAACATCATGGTCCCACACCACTGTCAACCTATGTAGTCAATAAACGAGAGAATTGCACAAGAAGCGGCCGACAGCTGGGGCCAAGCAACTCGAGCAGTATTTGTGTTTTTGAGGTGTGAGCACTGCAGAGTTTTTCTTGAGCGATGTTTAACCCAGATATTAATTTTTCTCCTTTGAACAACAACGAAAACATCACTGCAACTATTAACTGGGCGGGCTGTGGCCCGTCTAGCCCAGGCCAGATATCCAGCCTAGATCTTAATTTTTTTCAAGATGAAAATGGCTAGCCCAACTATACTTTTTTAGGAATACCCGGGCAAGGTCAAGTTGTTATTCTCCGCCCCGCTGGGACGCAATTCTTTCCTAGGAGGGATGCATTAGGCTTAACAAGAAAATGGGCTTTAAGAAATAATAAATGGGATGTAATTATAAAAACTGGGCAGTAACTATAAAAAATGCACCAAACAAGTAATTACTTTATAAAATATTATTTTTGGATATTGAAAATTTTAATTTCATTAATTATTGCGAGCGCAATGTTTCGTTGGATTTTTACGTAATATAAATTTATATTGAAATTGTATTTAATCTGACTAGAAAGTTCGGGATAAAAATATTTTGGATCCCACCAAAATGTGGGAAATTTTATTGAATTCTGTTTTGAACGGTTGGTTTGAAATGGGTTGTACTTTTAACACACTGTAAATGGGTTGTAGTAAATTCCATTAGAATTCAGAAATTGGCTACACATTCTTACATATCTCAAATGGGCTATAAGTTCTCTACCACACACTTGTGGCCTTACTAAGTTGACGCGTCCCCTCAAAAAAAAGAGAGTTGACGTGTATGCAAGGCTTTGTCAACTTATAGTCAACACACGGTTCTAGCAGCAGTGGCCGTTGGATGTTCATCCAACGGATGCCGTGCTTTGATGTCTACTACACAACCTTCTTCTTGTAGACGTTGTTGGGCCTCCAAGTGCAGAGGTTTGTAGGACAGTAGCAAATTTCCCTCAAGTGGTTGACCTAAGGTTTATCAATCCGTAGGACGCGTAGGATGAAGATGGTCTCTCTCAAGCAAGCCTGCAACCAAAAAACAAAGAGTCTCTTGTGTCCCCCCAACACACCCAATACAATGGTAAATTGTATAGGTGCACTAGTTCGGCGAAGAGATGGTGATACAAGTCGTATATGGATAGTAGATAAAGGTATTTGTAATCTGAAATTATAAAAACAACAACGTAACAAGTGATAAAAGTGAGCGTAAACGGTATTGCAATGCTAGGAAACAAGGCCTAGGGTTCATACTTTCACTAGTGTAAGTCCTCTCAACAATACTAACATAATTGGATCATAAAACTATCCCTCAACAAGCAACAAAGAGTCACTCCAAAGTCACTAATAGCGGAGAACGAACGAAGAGATTATGGTAGGTACGAAACCACCTCAAAGTTATTCTTTCCAATCAATCCATTGGGCTATTCCTATAAGTGTCACAAACAGCCCTAGAATTCGTACTAGAATAACACCTTGAGACACAAATCAACCAAAACCCTAATGTCACCTAGATACTCCAATGTCACCTCAAGTATCCGTGGGTATGATTATACGATATGCATCACACAATCTCAGATTCATCTATTAAACCAACACATAGAACCTCAAAGAGTGCCCCAAAGTTTCTACCAGAGAATCACGATGAAAACGTGTGCCAACCCCTATGCATAGGTTCATGGGCGGAACCCGCAAGTTGATCACCAAAACATACATCAAGTGAATCGCGTGATATCCCATTGTCACCACAGATATCCACGGCAAGACATACATCAAGTGTTCTCAAATCCTTAAAGACTCAATCCCATAAGATAACTTCAAAGGGAAAACTCAATCCATTACAAGAGAGTAGAGGGGGAGAAACATCATAAGATCCAACTATAATAGCAAAGCTTGCGATACATCAAGATCGTACCACCTCAAGAACATGAGAGAGAGAGAGAGAGATCAAACACATAGCTACTGGTACATACCCTCAGCCCCGAGGGACAACTACTCCCTCCTCGTCATGGATAGCACCGGGATGATGAAGATGGCCACCAGAGATGGATTCCCCCTCCGGCAGGGTGCCGGAACGGGTCTAGATTGGCTTTCGGTGGCTACGGAGGCTTCTGGCGGCGGAACTCCCGATCTATTATGCTCACCAGAAGTTTTACGATACGTAGGTATATATGGGTACAAGGGGTACGTCGATGGACCGAAGGGGGGGCCACGAGGCAGGGGGCACGCCCCTACCCTCGTGAGCACCTCCTTCATCTTCTGACGTAGGGTCCAAGTCTATCCGGTAGGTTTCCTTCCAAAAATAACTTCTCCAGTTGATTTCGTTCCGTTTTGACTCCGTTTGATATTCCTTTTCTTCGAAACACTGAAATAGGCATAAAACAGCAAATCTGGGCTGTGCCTCCGGTTAATAGGATAGTCCCAAAAATGATATAAAAGTGTATAATAAAGCCCATAAACATTCAAAGCAGTAGATAATATAGCATGGAGCAATCAAAATTATAGATACGTTGGAGACGTATCAGCATCCCCAAGCTTAATTCCTGCTCGTCCTCGAGTAGGTAAATGATAAAAACAGAATTTTTGATGCGGAGTGCTACTTTGGCATAATTTCAATGTGATTCTTCTTAATTGTGGTATGAATATTCAGATCCATAAGATTCAAGACAAAAGTTTAATATTGACATAAAAATAATAATACTTGAAGCATACTAACTAAGCAATCATGTCTTCTCAAAATAGCATGGCCAAAGAAAGATATCCCTACAAAATCATATAGTCTGGCTATGCTCCATCTTCACCACACAAAATATTTAAATCATGCACAACCCCGATGACAAGCCAAGCAATTGTTTCATACTTTTGATGTTCTCAAACTTTTTCAATCTTCACGCAATATATGAGCGTGAGCCATGGACATAGCACTATAGGTGGAATAGAATGGTGGTTGTGGAGAAGACAAAAAGGGAGAAGATAGTCTCACATCGACTAGGTGTATCAACGGGCTATGGAGATGCCCATCAATAGATATCAATGTGAGTGAGTAGGGATTGCCATGCAACGGATGCACTAGAGCTATAAGTATATGAAGGCTCAACAAAATAAACTAGTGGGTGTGCATCCAACTCGCTTGCTCACGAAGACCTAGGGCATTTTGAGGAAGCCCATCATTGGAATATACAAGCCAAGTTCTATAATGAAAGATTCCCACTAGTATATGAAAGTGACAACATAGGAGACTCTCTATCATGAAGATCATGGTGCTACTTTGAAGCACAAGTGTGGTAAAACGATAGTAGCATTGTCCCTTCTCTCTTTTTCTCTCATTTTTTTATTTTTTTATTTGGGCCTTCTCCTTTTTTATGGCCTCTTTTCTCTTTTTTGGGCTTCTTTGGCCTCTTTTATTTATTTATTTATTTATTTATTTTCGTCCGGAGTCTCATCCCGACTTATGGGGGAATCATAGTCTCCATCATCCTTTCCTCATTGGGACAATTCTCTAATAATGATGATCATCACACTTTTACTTACAACTCAAGAATTACAACTCGATACTTAGAACAAGATATGACTCTATATGAATGCCTCCAGCGGTGTACCGGGATGTGCAATGACTCATGAGTGACATGTATGAAAGAATTATGAATGGTGGCTTTGCCACAAATATGATGTCAACCACATGATCATGCTAAGCAATATGACAATGATGGAGTGTGTCATAAACAGAACGGTGGAAAGTTGCATGGCAATATATCTCAGAATGGCTATGGAAATGCCATAATAGGTAGGTATGGTGGCTGTTTTGAGGAAGGTATATGGTGGGTTTATGGTACCGGCGAAAGTTGCGCGGTACTAGAGAGACTAGCAATGGTGGAAGGGTGAGAGTGCGTATAATCCATGGACTCAACATTAGTCATAAAGAACTCACATACTTATTGCAAAAATCTATTAGTTATCGAAACAAAGTACTACACGCATGCTCCTAGGGGGATATATTGGTAGGAAAAGACCATCGCTCGTCCCCGACCGCCACTCATAAGGAGGACAATCAATAAATAAATCATGCTCCGACTTCCTCACATAACGGTTCACCATACGTGCATGCTACGGAAATCACAAACTTCAACACAAGTATTTCTCAAATTCACAACTACTCAACTAGCATGACTTTAATATCACCATCTCCATATCTCAAAACAATCATCAAGCATCAAACTTCTCTTAGTATTCAATACTCTATATGAAAGCTTTTACTATTCTTGGATGCCTAGCATATTAGGATTATTTAAGCAAATTACCATGCTATTTAAAACTCTCAAAATGATATAAGTAAAGCATGAGAGTTCATCTATTTCTATAATACCACCACCGTGCTCTAAAAGATATAAGTGAAGCACTAGAGCAAATGACAAACTACTCCGAAAGATATAAGTGAAGATCATTGAGTAGTCGAATAATTATGCAACTATGTGAAGACTCTCTAACATTTAATAATTTCAGATCTTGATACTTTATTCAAACAACAAGCAAAACAAAATAAAATGACATCTAATAATAGCAAACATCATGTGAAGAAGCAAAAACTTAGGATCAACCGATACTAACCGATAGTTGTTGAAGAAGAAAGGTGGGATGCCAACCGGGGCATCACCAAGCTTAGATGCTTGAGACTTCTTGAAATATTATCTTGGGATGCCTTGGGCATCCCCAAGCTTGAGCTTTTGTGTCTCCTTAATTCCTCTCATATCAAGGTCTCCCTAAATCTCAAAAGCTTCATCCACACAAAACTCAACAAGGACTCGTGAGATAAGTTAGTATAAACCATTGCAAAAACCTTATCATACTCTACTGTAGCAAATCACTAAAATTATTATTCAACATTGCATACTAAATGCCTCTGCATATTTAATAGTCCTATCCTCAAATAGAATCATTAAATAAGCAAACATATGCAAACAATGCAAACATAACAGCAATCTGCCTAAACAGGATAGTCTGTAAAGAATGCTGAAACATCCATACTTCCCTAGCTCCAAAAATTATGAAATAAAATTCCCACTGTAGTAAATTTATCAGAGCTTAATATGCAAAAGGTTTCAACATTTTATCACATTCTGAATTTTCTAGGGAATTATTGCAACAGCGGTAAACTTTCTGTTTTCAAACAGCAACATGTATACTCGTAACATAGGCATAGTGGAGGCTATCAGTGCCACTTTTATTGAAATAAAAGATGCAAAACATTGTTATAAATAACATAAAGAAAATCCTAACAAAATAAATTGATGCTCCAAGCAAAACACATATCATGTGGCGAATAAAAATATAGCTCCAAGTAAAGTTACCGATGAACGAAGACGAAAGAGGGGATGCCTTCCGGGGCATCCCCAAGCTTAGGCTCTTGGATATCCTTGAATATTACCTTGGGGTGCCTTGGGCATCCCCAAACTTAGGCTCTTGCCACTCCTTATTCCATAGTCCATCGAATCCTTACCCAAAACATGAAAACTTCACAACACAAAACTTAACAGAAAACTCATAAGCTCCGTTAGTATAAGCAAATAAATCACCACTTCAAGGTACTGTAATTAACTCATTATTTATTTATATTGGTGTTAAACCTACTGTATTCTAACTTCTCTATAGTTTATAAACTATTTTACTAGCCATAGATTCATCAAAATAAGTAAACAACACATGAAAAACAGAATCTGTCAAAAACAGAACAGTCTGTAGTAATCTGGATCAAACGTATACTTATGGAACTCATAAAATTCTCAAATAAATTGCTGGACCTGAGTAATTTATCTATTAATCATATTCAAAAATAATTAACTAAATAGCACTCTCCAAATAAAAATGGCAGCAATTCTCGTGAGCGCTAAAGTTTCTGTTTTTTACAGCATGATCGCAAAGACTTTCCCCAAGTCTTTCCAAAGGTTCTACTTGGCACAAACACTAATTAAAAGCATAAAACCACATGTAAACAGAGTCTAGATGAATTATTTATTACTAAACAGGAACAAGAAGCAAGTAACAAAAATAAAATTGGGTTGCCTCCCAACAAGTGCTATCGTTTAATGCCCTAGCTAGGCATGATGATTTCAATGATGCTCACATAAAAGATAAGAATTGAAATATAAAGAGAGCATCATGAAGAATATGAATAGCACATTTAAGTCTAACCCACTTCCTATGCATAGGGATTTTGTGAGCAAACAACTTGTGGGAACAAGAATCAACTTGCATAGGAAGGTAAAACAAGCATAACTTCAAAACTTTAAGCACATAGAGAGGAGACTTGATATTATTGCAATTCCTACAAGCATATATTCCTCCCTCATAATAATTTTCAGTAGCATCATGAATGAATTCAACAATATAACCAGCACCTAAAGCATTCTTTTCATGATCTACTAGCATAGAAAATTTACTACTCTCCAAAATTCTTCTCATGAATAATAGTGGGAGCAAACTCAACAAAATAACTATCATGTGATTGAAAATTAAGATCAAGATGACAAGGTTCATTGTTATTATTATTCTCATGAATAATAGTGGGAGAAAAATCAACAAAATAACTATCATGTGATTGAAAATTAAGATCAAGATGACAAGGTTCATTGTTATTATTATTCTTTAAAGCATACGTGTCATCACAATAATCATCATAGATAGGAGGCATGCTTTCAACATAATAAATTTGCACATCAAAACTTGGGGGACTGAAAATATCATCTTCATCAAACATAGCTTCCCCAAGCTTGTGGCTTTGCATATCATTAGCATCATGGATATTCAAGGAATTCATACTAACAACATTGCAATCATGCTCATCATTCAAAAATTTAGTGCCAAACATTTTATAGATTTCTTCTTCTAGCACTTGAGCACAATTATCCTTTCCACCATACTCACGAAAGATATTAAAAAGGTGAAGCGTATGAGACAAACTCAATTCCATTTTTTATAGTTTTCTTTTATAAACTAAACTAGTGATAAAACAAGAAACTAAAAGACTCGATTGCAACATCTAAAGATATACCTTCAAGCGCTAACCTCCCCGGCAACGGCGCCAGAAAAGAGCTTGATGTCTACTACACAACCTTCTTCTTGTAGACGTTGTTGGGCCTCCAAGTGCAGAGGTTTGTAGGACAGTAGCAAATTTCCCTCAAGTGGATGACCTAAGGTTTATCAATCCGTAGGAGGCGTAGGATGAAGATGGTCTCTCTCAAGCAACCCTGCAACCAAATAACAAAGAGTCTGTTGTTTCCCCAACACACCCAATACAATGGTAAATTGTATAGGTGCACTAGTTCGGTTAAGAGATGGTGATACAAGTGGTATATGGATAGTAGATAAAGGTATTTGTAATCTGAAATTATAAAAACAGCAATGTAACATGTGATAAAAGTGAGCATAAACGGTATTGCAATGCTAGGAAACAAGGCCTAGGGTTCATACTTTCACTAGTGTAAGTCCTCTCAACAATACTAACATAATTGGATCATAAAACTATCCCTCAACAGGCAACAAAGAGTCACTCCAAAGTCACTAATAGCGGAGAACGAACGAAGAGATTATGGTAGGGTACGAAACCTCCTCAAAGTTATTCTTTCCAATCAATCCATTGGGATATTCCTATAAGTGTCACAAACAGCCCTAGACTTCGTACTAGAATAACACCTTAAGAGACAAATCAACCAAAACCCTAATGTCACCTAGATACTCCAATGTCACCTCAAGTATCCGTGGGTATGATTATACGATATGCATCACACGATCTCAGATTCATCTATTCAACCAACACAAAGGACCTCAAAGAGTGCCCCAAAGTTTCTACCGGAGAATCACGACGAAAATGTGTGCCAACCCCTATGCATAGGTTCATGGGTGGAACCCGCAAGTTGATCACCAAAACATACATCAAGTGAATCACGTGATATCCCATTGTCACCACAGATATCCACGGCAAGACATACATCAAGTGTTCTCAAATCTTTAAAGACTCAATCTGATAAGATAACTTCAAAGGGGAAACTCAATTCATTACAAGAGAGTAGAGGGGGGAAGAAACATCATAGGATCCAAATATAATAGCAAAGCTCGCGATACATCAAGATCGTATCACCTCAAGAACACAAGAGAGAGAGAGAGATCAAACACATAGCTACTGGTACATACCCTCAGCCCCGAGGGAGGACTACTCCCTCCTCGTCATGGAGAGCACCGGGATGATGAAGATGGCCACCGGGGATGGATTCCCCCTCCGGCAGGGTGCCGGAACGGGTCTAGATTGGCTTTCGGTGGCTATGGAGGCTTCTGGCGGCGGAACTCTCGATCTATTGTGCTCACCGGAAGTTTTACGATACGTATGTATATATGGGTACAAGGGGTACGTCGGTGGACCGAAGGGGGGGCGACGAGGCAGGGGGCGCGCCCCCTACCCTCGTGAGTACCTCCTTCATCTTCTGACGTAGGGTCCAAGTCTATCCGGTAGGTTTCCTTCCAAAAATAACTTCTCCAGTTGATTTCGTTCCGTTTCGACTCCGTTTGATATTCCTTTTCTTCGAAACACTGAAATAGGCATACAACAACAAATCTGGGCTGGGCCTCCGGTTAATAGGTTAGTCCCAAAAATGATATAAAAGTGTATAATAAAGCCCATAAACATTCAAAATAGTAGATAATATAGCATGGAGCAATCAAAAATTATAGATACGTTGGAGACTTATCATGCTTCTTTAATCTTGGATATTCTAGATTCACCCACTCAAAAAATGATTCCTCCCCCTGACATCTGGGGCGCACCGTTTCGGAAGCTGACCTGTGGGCGTACTAAGTTGACGCGTACCAAGGGCTTTGTCAACTTAGTCAATATAAACAATTCTAGCTGCAGTGACCGTATGATGTCCATCCAACGGCCGTCGTGCTTCTTCAACCTATGGTCTTCTTGCTCCAGCCTCCCAAAGTAGCACCGATCGTGCCGCCTGCTCCTGCCTCCCGTGGCCGGCTGTGCTGTCGCGTAGGCCTCACCGCCCCTACTACTCCCACCGCTGGCCAGTGCATCCCTCCACTCACCAACACCCCCTGTTATTCTGCGGCGACGGCAGCCACACACCGCAGTCGAACCAATGAACCCTCGTACTCCTCTCCGCGTGGGCATCCACTGCCTCATCTTTCTCGGCTCCGCGTCGTCCCTTCCTAGGCCTCGTCGTCGTCCACCGCCCCGGTGCTCTCTGCGCGGCGTGGTCAACATGGTCAAGGAACGACTTCCATTGGAAGAGTACTGTATGTGCAGAGGCTGACAGCTAGGTCCACGGCAGCCACAAGGAAGTGCCTCATTACGCAGAAAATAATTATTCCTCCACCTGACAGTAGGGACCCACCGGATGGGCCACCGTATTTGGCGAAAAAAAGTTTCCCCCTGACTGCTGGCACCCATCGGACAGGCCAACGTATTTTGCAAAAAAAACGTCCCCCCCCCCGCTGTTAGCTCGGACCCACCGGAGGTGCCTCCTTATTATGCACAAAAAATGAATACTCCCCCTGCTAGTTGGGACCCACCTTGGTGGGAGGCTGACTTGTGGGCCTACTAAGTTGACGGGGACGGAGTGCTTTGTCAACTTAGTCAACTTGTGGGCCTACCGCTGGCCAGGCCATCCCTCTACTCACCCACACCCCCTGTTATTCTGCGGCGATGGCAGCCTCACACCGCAGCGAACCAGTGAACCCTCGTACTCCTCTACGCATGGGCATCCACTTCCGCGTCTTCCCCGGCTCCACGTCGTCCCCTTCCTAGGCCTCACCGTCGTCCACCGCCCTGGTGCTCTCGGCGTGGCATGGTCAACGTGGTCAAGGAACGGCTTCCATCGGACGTGGACTGTATGTGGAGAGGCTGACAGCTGGGTCCATGGCCGCAGCAAGGAAGTGCCTCCTTATTACGCGCAAAATAGTTATTCCTCCACCTGACAACAGGGACCCACCAGACGGGCAACTATATTTCACGAAAAAAATGTTTCCCCTGACTGCTGGGACCTACCAACTACATCTTCGCACGCAAGGAAGTGACTGACAGTCGGGACCCACCTGGTCGAAGCGTATGTAGCGTTGTCATTCTGGTCGCGAACGTGTACGTACATACTGGTCGATGTAGAGGCGCGCACGTGTCGTAGTAGAGGCGCGCACGTAGCATGTACACATACATACAGCGGCCAGTGTGCAAGAAAGAAAATACGGCCACATACGTACATACGGGCAGGTTCTCGAATGCCTACTCGCGCATACGTACGGCCAGGGCTCTTGTACATGGCTGGGTCGGAATGGAGAAACTGTGTCCTTGTCGTGTTCATGGGGAGCCAACCGGCTGGGCCGAAATGGAATGCGTCGTCGTGTTCATCGGGAGGGCTTGGACGGAACAACCGATGGAAACGAGGCCTGGCGTACTGCAGAACGGAGGAATCGGCCTTGTGTTCGACTGGCCACGGTCGAAACGGGATCCTATTCACCGGGAGGGGTCTGGCGGACCGCAAAACGGAGGAACGGGCCTCCTATGGTCGAAACGGGGGTCCTATTGATTGGGAGGGGTGTGGCGTACCGCAAAACGGAGGAAACGGACTTGTGTTGGAGCGCTACGGTCGAAACGGGGGTCCTGTTCATTGGGAGGGGTGTGGCGTACCGCAAAACGGGACTCCACGAGATACTGTTCATCTCCACCATCAACCCCCTCCAGGCTCCACAGGCTACTGTTCATCCACCGTCGACCTCCTCCAGCCTCCACCTACGACTGTTCATCCATGGGCTCTTGTTCATCCAGCCTCCACCGCACGCTACTCCACCGGCTACTGTTCAACCAGCCCTCTCCACGGGCTCCTGTTCAACCACCCCTCCACGGGCTACTGTTCATCCAGCCCTCCATCATCTACTATTCATCCAGCCCTCCACAGGGTAGTCCTGTTCATCCTGCCCTCCACGGGGTCCTGTTCATCCAGCCCCAACCCGCTCGATCGATCGGGGTCCTGTTCATCCAGAGGTAACACCACGGGGTCCTATTCATCCACCCCACTGGGAACTGTTCATCCAAACCCCCCAGCAACGCTCACTGTTCATCCAGAGGCAGCATCAATTAGCTTCAGTTAGCAGTAGTAGCGAAGGAATAGCTCGATCGGGTTTAGTTAACACCCATCGATCGATTGCTCGGGTTCTGTAACGCGTAGCCTGCAGTGCAATCACTCGGGTTCAGTTAGAGCCCAACGCCTCGCACCCACGTGCGTGCGTGTACGAGAGAAACATGCATCGCTTGGCCCCGACCACCCACCGTAACCGGGAACACCCCGATATTTTCCTCGCCCTCGCTTCTACCACAGTTTTTTCCGTGATGGATGACCCAAAGAATGTCATGCAGCTGCGTCTCCGGCCCGCCCAGGATGAAAAGCCCATTTTCTGTCATGATTTTTTGTCAAGAAGTAGGACCCCACCACATCTATGATGATACTGGGTTTTGTCACAATTATCGTCATAGAAGTGTCATAAGTATGAGAGAGAGAAATTTCGTTCGGCCCAAAATATCACAGATGTGTCTTTTTTTGTAGTGTGATAAAGTGAATATCGGGATTAAATCCATCTTGGTAGCCGTGTCATACAACCCAAGAACTTAGCAAATCCTCTTGACCATCACAACATCTGTAGTTGAGTATTCTTGTTTGCACAACACAGATAATAAAGATCATGATTACTATAATAGTGGCACTAGTGGAAGTCAACCTGCAGCTCCACTCGATGATTCAATTCATGCCACTTTTTCCGCAGTTCACCTGAAATGAAGCAAAGATTGCATCATTTAGCTAGCAAGTACTTGCTCTCGTGAGCTGGCAGGTTCTTCTTTAGTAGTTGCACAAAAATTGAGCAACATCAAGGTTGGCTGTCCTGCTCATATAAGGTGCAACTATAATTTGCTTATCCTTTTGTGCAGTTCCACTAAAATAACGTGCCATTGTGGTGACAGTGACATCTCATCTTGCAAAGGATAATAAAATGTTGCACGAGATTACCAACAGAATTTGACGAAGATTTTGGAAACTTCAATCACCATTTTGTGCAGTTCCACCAAAATTGAGAGATGTTGCCCACGTGACATTTTAGTTGAACTGCACAAGGCACTCATTCCAAAAAAGTGTTTTGTGCAGCTCACCAAAAGGTCACAATAGCAACAAGGTGAAATGGATATCACTATCTGCACAAAAAGATAGAAAGTAAACAGTTGCTGGTCAATAAGAAGATACGAAACATACATGAAATGAAAAGAAGCATCTTAATTATGTTCATGGCAATCACGTGAGGACAGTAGAAATTTTAAAATGTTAGCAATGCTTCATGTTACCGGAAACATTACGATCAACAATGACATTCGTCAAATATGGGATTACTTTAATGGTGGCATTGCTTGTTTACCATATACAATAAATCAATAGCAGCTAAAGAGTTGGTTTAAGGGCATGGGACCGTGGGGACACCAGGACACTGAGTAGTGTAAAGAAGCAACTTACTTATCATACTCGGGAAAACAACAAGAGTACCATTTGTAACACAGTTTAATTGCATCATATCACTAGAGGCATTAGATTAACAATAACACTGGTTAGACATGTCCTTAAGGTATAACCATGTGATCGCTTCATTTTACATGCGCCCTTACATTAACAACAGCAAAAAGTTGGTGTAAGGACATGCGACAGTGGACGCATCAGCACAATGTACCTACAAGGAGGCATAAGTGGTGATGCCGAGTTTGTTCATGCTCTGTCAGGGTAGCAAATATAATCCTGGAGACCATTTACTATGTGAGGGAAGCAAATCTAATCCTGAGACCTTTTACTATGTGAGGGCAGCAAATCTAATCCTGGACATACTCCGTTGACTTGTCCACCAGCCGCCACTTTCTATCCTTTTTTCAACCAATAATAGATCTATTCCTTATCCAGTTTGTACTGCATTTTCCCATTATTTCCCTTTTCAACCAAGAGATCAGTTGGGTATCTGGTCTCTACTACTTTCCCCTTGTTATTTCCTCTTTGAATCAAGTCCGAGATTCATCCTATGACTTCCCCCCTTTCTTCGTTGTTTGAATCAAGTCCTTGATTCGAATGCATGAAGTAGCTTTACATCTAATAATACTAAAAATTTAGGTGGCTTTGGAAGAGCTGATGGAAGTAGAAAAAGATGCACATGTAGACACATGGAGAGCTGGGGCAATAGAGCAAGGCCGCTTTCGAAGAACTTATACCTGAGGGTCATCGGGATGTCGGCGGTGGCAGGTCGGATCTGCGCACAATACGACAGGGAGGAAAAAAGGGTCGAAGGACCTCTCAAGCCGGCGCTGTGTCGGAGAGAACGGCACCGGCAGAGGATCGGGCCCCGCCAGCAGTTGTGGGTTTCCTCCCTCGCCGACGATGACCGCGTGAACAATGCACCTAGTCCTCTACACACACCTGTCGAAGGGATCCGGCCAGATCTGTGACTAGCGGTGAGCAGAGAGAAAATGTCGCTACCGCTGTCTTGTTTAGATCTTGAGAGGATGAGAGAATGAAGAGAGCAACCCTAGTAAAGCAAGCGCTCAGGCCCCTGCCAACATATACAGTGGAGTGATTATCTTTTTCTCTCCACAACAAGCGTTTCAATTTGTGTACGTGGCATTAAAGAAAAGAAACTCTATTTAACATGACTAACTATACGACTCCTACTTAGTAGTATTGTTCACTTGTGCTCCCCGGCCCTCCATTCATTAAACAATCCTAGTGGTGAATAAACATACAATACTAGTATTTATATAGAACGAACAAGCTCGAACTATTTTCGCGTAGTAAAAAGTTGAGGGCGGGGCTTTTCCCGGGCAGTACGCGCGGCAGTTTTCGCGTAGGCAGTTTGACAAAGAGGCGAGGAGGGTGAGGGAGTAGCGGATTCAACTTACTGCTGGAAAGGTCAGGCTATGCGATTTGATGACGCGTTACTGCTGGAAAGACTTGTGATATGACTACTCACTATAGTCATGAATTACTGGCGCTACGACCAGGGTGATGCCCCCCTTCCGTTCCCCACTCTAACCTGGTGCATGACACATCGACCCGGATGCTGGCTCTCCCACATGTAGGCGAAGTACGTAGTAAGAAGGAGCAAAGAATCATGCATTATATATAGTGTATACACTAGTACTACCACTCACGTCGGAGGAGTGCAAACCACGGCCCAGTGAACTAGCAGTGCGAACCACGGTAGCCCAGTGAACCAGTAGTAGAAAACAATGTGGTGATACGGCCATAAAAAACAATGTGCTATGGTCCACACTATGGCATGTATAGTACTACTCCTCTTTTTTGGATCCCTGAGTTAGAGCTAGTTTGGGTTGAAATAGCCTCAAAGTATCCAAACAGGAGGGATTAGTTTAAGCTAGTTTGCTCTAACCCAGCTAAAAAAACTAGCCCGGTGGAGAGGTTCTAATTGGGTTAGTTCTCCTCGGGCCCACTAAAAGATAACTAAAAAATCTCCCCTGCACGCACTAGATCGCTCCCTCCGACCACCCCCCTCGCACGACTCCTCTCTGGTCCCATCGCGCCGCTCGCCCAAGCGTCGCTCCGCCGCTCGGCCTCTCCCTCCTCCGGCCGCCCTCTCCCTCCGGCCTCCATAGCTTGCCCCGCTCCCCCTTCACCAGTCGTTTTTCTCCCTCTGTCGTGCGCGGAAGTGGCGCATCTACCAGGGAGGTCGCAAGGGGGGTGAGCTTTTCCGTTCCTTCTCTGTCTCACAGCCATACCATTGATCTTGCTCGCTCTAGCGCTATTTCTGATTTGGAAAAGTAGATCCTGATTAAACTTGGTATAGATTTGTGGTGCACACATGGAATTGGTTGATGCTGCTTGAGGAGGTAATAAATCTTTCTAGAGGCACAAAGATCTAGTTCACCTTTCTAGGTATTTCAGTTTTAGGATTGCATTATTTCTAGAGGCCGAAAGATTCAGTTCACCTTTCTAGGTATTTCAAATCTAGGCTTGCATTATTTCTAGAGGCCCAAAGATTCGGTTCATAGTCATCGGCAAGAGGCCCTGCTACCCATGCCGGTCTCGACCTCAACTGACAAGCGTTAGCGTCGGAGGGGTTCACAGGGCTTGGGCTCTACAGAGCCTTCCTCCAGAGCAACGATAACGAGCTCCTCCCTGGGCGCATGAGGGGCTCCGGGCTCCCTCCCTATCGTGAATGACTTCCATGATGAGTTAGCTCATGCTTTGTTTCATGGACTGTAATTTTTTAGTGAAGCTTGATTGACGACTTGTATGTTTAAGTGGGATATCTCATTTGTATGAAAAAAATAAATTTTATCATGTTATTTATGTCAACTGTGAGCGGGAGGAGGCCACACAAGAGCCGGCCACACCAAATCCGGTAGGACATAGGGTCCAAAGTAGTCAAATGATTGAGTAAGAGCATTTATTGTGAATCTAACCCTGCCATCCAAACACCTCTTTGGTTAGAGTTAGTTTAGGGTTAGTTCACGGTTTGAATCTAACTCTAACCTTTAACTGAGTTAGAGTTCTCCTTGTCTCGGTTCATCGCCATCATACTTTCCCCATTCCTGTGTTTTCAGTATCCTATGATTCAAAGAGGCCCTTAGACTGTTTTAGGTCCGGTCGTTTTTTATAAACGTGTTATTTACAAAATTTAATGAACGTGCTCCGGTTTCTACAAAAATAATCCGGTTTCATGTAGTAATTTATTCATTTATTTATTCTTCTTCGGGGGGTTTGCGTGTAATTCGTGAGGTCTGAAATGTAGGGGCCGTTTGGTTTTAGGCCTAGCAATGCCACACTTTGCCATATAATGTTGCCAAACTTTCCAAAGGTTAGTTCTTCAAAATGAGAGCCAAAAGTTGGCAAGCCTAAGGGAATCTTTCCACACTTTTTGTGTGTATGTCATGTGGGGCCCTAGTGTGGCTTTCCTAAGGTGTGGCTTGAACCAAACACTCACCTAAGTTGGTCAAACTTGCCTAACCTTAGGTGTGGCAATCTTTGGCAATCTTAGACACAAACCAAACAGACCCGTAAAGTACCCCAACATATGCTCTGAGTCGTGCATGCACTATGACCCAGATGCTCTATGTCCCACATGTCGGTGAAAGGAAGCACGTGCAAATAGCCTAGGAGTACATATAGGAGGATAAATGCGTGAAAACGTATGTCCTATGAAGCGTAATTGCTGTCAGATTCAGGGTTCCACAGACCCTTGAGAGGTTCAAACACTGGGGTGCGTGCGAAGAACTCGTCCTCCCCAGTCAACCCGCTCAACGACTCCAAGGCCTAGCTCGACGAACCCAAGGGACGAGAGACACAATAGTTTATCCTGGTTCGGGCCACCTTGCGGTGTAATACCCTACTCCAGCTTTGTGGTGGATTGCCTCAAGGGGCTGAGGATGAACTAGTACCGTAGTAGAACAACCTCAGGAGGTGAGGTGTTCTTGAGCTTGATGAGCTGGTGGGTGAGAGGATGATCTCCATCCTCCCTCTATGGTGGTGGCTAAGTCCTATTTATAGTGGCCTTGGTCCTCTTCCCAAATGTAAGGTGGGAAGGGATCCCACAACGACCAAATTCGAAGGGAGACAAGTAGTACAAGTTATCCTGACAAAACTGGTCTTCGCCTGCAAAAGCCTCTGGTGGTGACGCCATGGTGGGCTCCTCGATGACCTCTGTCCTGCCATCCTGGCAGTCTTGGTCTTGTTGCACCGGCATGGAAACCTTTGCTTGATTCCTCGGGACCCCGTGCCTGCACTTGCCTCCTTGCAACCAAAGAGGAAACTGGTACACTGCGCCCATTGGTGCCCGCCTTGATGTGGCTATTAGTGACGGTAGTCACCATGGGAGAATGATGAACACATATAAAGCAGTCAACAATGAGCATATTATTTATTTTGGAAAATTTCCTGTTCAACTGGTTGCACCGGACGAAGTCAATCCCACCTTCAGAACTCCTTGTGCTACATGATTATGGTAAGAACGATACTTGTCAATTTGATGTGGGTCCGTAGCATGCAAAATCATGTCCAAGTCTTTTGTTCTAGTTACGTAGTCCTTTCTATGTCCAAGTTAATTGGTAGGTAATCAACGTGGCCGCGTGATAACCCACAAGTATAGGGGATCGCAACAGTTTTCGAGGGTAGAGTATTCAACCCAAATTCATTGATTCGACACAAGGTGAGCCAAAGAATATTCCCAAGTATTAGCAGCTGAGTTGTCAATTCAACCATAGCTGGAAACTTAATATCTGCAGCAAAGTAGTATGATAGTAGCAGTAACGGTAGCGAAAGTAATAGTTTTGGTTTTATAGCGATTGTAACAGTAGCAACGGAAAAGTAAATAAGCGAAGAACAATATGTGAAAAGCTCGTAGGAAATGGATCAGTGATGGATAATTATGTCGGATGTGATTCCTCATGCAATAGTTATAACATAGGGTGACATAGAACTAGCTCCAGTTCATCAATGTAATGTAGGCATGTATTTCGAATATAGTCATACGTGCTTATGGAAAAGAACTTGCATGACATCTTTTGTCCTACCCTCCCATGGCAGCGGGGTCCTATTGGAAACTAAGGGATATTAAGGCCTCCTTTTAATAGAGTACCGGACCAAAGCATTAACACATGGTGAATACATGAACTCCTCAAACTACGGTCATCACTGGTAAGTATCCCGATTATTGTCACTTCGGGGTTAAAGGATCATAACACATAATAGGTGACTATAGACTTGCAAGATAGGATCAAGAATTCACATATATTCATGAAAACATAATAGGTTCAGATCTGAAATCATGGCACTTGGGCCCTAGTGACAAGCATTAAGCATAGCAAAGTCATAACAACATCAATCTCAGAACATAGTGGATACTAGGGATCAAACCCTAACAAAACTAACTCGATTACATGATAAATCTCATCCAACCCATCACCGTCCAGCAATCCTATGATGGAATTACTCACGCACGGCGGCGAGCATCATGAAATTGGTGATGGAGGAAGGTTGATGATGACGATGATGACGGATTCCCCTCTCTGAAGCCCCGAACAGACTCCAGATTAGCCCTCCCGAGAGAGTTTAGGGCTTGCGGCGGCTCCATATCGTAAAACGCGATGAATCCTTCTCCCTGATTTTTTTCTCCCCGAAAGTGAATATATGGAGTCAAGATGGACGTCGGTGGAGCGTCAGCGGGCCCACGTGGCAGGGGGCGCACCCAGGGGGTAGGCGCGCCCCCACCCTCATGGACAGGGTGTGGGCCCCCTGACATGGATCTTTTCGCTAGTATTATATATATATATATTCCAAAAGTAATCTCCGTTGATTTTCAGGTCATTTCGAGAACTTTTATTTCTGCACAAAAATAACACCATGGCAATTCTTCTAAAAATAGCGTCAGTCCGGGTTAGTTCCATTCAAATCATGCAAGTTAGAGTCCAAAACAAGGGCAAAAGTGTTTGGAAAAGTATATACGACGGAGACGTATCAACTCCCCCAAGCTTAAACCTTTGCTTGTCCTCAAGCAATTCAGTTGACAAACTGAAAGTGATCAAGAAAAACTTTTACAAACTCTGTTTGCTCTTGTTGTTGTAAATATGTAAAGCCAGCATTCAAGTTTTCAGCAAATATTATGAACTAACCATATTCACAATAATGTTTATGTCTCATGTTTATTCATATCAATGGCATAGTCAACTAGCGAGCAATAATGATAAATCTCGGATGACAACACTTTCTCAAAACAATCATAATATGATATAACAAGATGGTATCTCGCTAGCCCTTTCTGAGACTGCAAAACATAAATGCAGAGCACCTTTAAAGATCAAGGATTGACTAGACATTGTAATTCATGGTGAAAGAGATCCAGTCAAGTCATACTCAATGTAAACTAACAATAATACATGCAAATGACAGCGGTGCTCTCCAACTGGTGCTTTTTAATAAGAGGATGATGACTCAACATAAAAGTAAATAGGTAGGCCCTTCGCAGAGGGAAGCAGGGATTTGTAGAGGTGCCAGAGCTCGGTTTTGAAATAGAGATGAATAATATTTTGAGCGGTATACTTTCATTGTCAACATAACAACTGAGAGATCTCGATATCTTCCATGCTACACACATTATAGGCGGTTCCCAAGAAAAATGGTAAAGTTTATACTCCCCCACCACCAACAAGCATCAATCCATGGCTTGCCCGAAACAACGGGTGCCTCCAACTAACAAAAATCTTGGGGGAGTTTTGTTTACAATTATTTTGATTCGATTTGAGCATGGGACTGGGCATCCCAGTGACCAGCCATTTTCTCGTGAGTAATGAGCGGAGTCCACTCCTCTTGAGAATAACCCTCCTAGCATGGAGGATACATACAACACTAGTTGATACATGAGTTATTCGAGCATACAAAATAGAATATTTATTTGAAGGTTTAGAGTTTGGCACATACAAATTTACTTGGAACGACAGGTAGATACCGTATATAGGAAGGTATGGTGGACTCATATGGAATAACTTTGGGGTTTATGGAATTGGATGCACAAGCAGTATTCCTTCTTAGTACAAGTGAAGGCTAGAAAGAGACCGGGAAGCGAGCAGCTAGAGAGCGACAACAATCATGAACATGCATTAAAATTAATCAACACTGAATGCAAGCATGAGTAGGATATAATTCACCATGAACATAAATATCGTAGAGGCTATCTTGATTTTGTTTCAACTACATGCGTGAATATGTGCCAAGTCAAGCCACTCGAATTGTTCAAAGGAGGATACCACCCTATCATACCACATCACAACCATTTTAATAGCATGTTGGCATGCAAGGTAAACCATTATAAACTCCTAGCAAATTAAGCATGGCATAAGCAACTATAATCTCTAATTGTCATTGCAAACATGTTTCATTCATAATAGGCTGAATCAGGAACGATGGACTAATCATATTTACAAAAACAAAAGAGGTCGAGTTCATACCATCTTTTCTCATCTCAATCAGTTCATCATATATCGTCATTATTGCCTTTCACTAGCACAACCAAATAGTGTGGATAATAATAATAGTGCACGTGCATTGGACTAAGCTAGAATCTGCAAGCATTCAATTCAAGAGAGAAGACAAAGTAATATGGGCTCTTTGTTATATCAACAATAATGCATATGAGAGCCACTTAACATTTTCATTATGGTCTTCTCCTCTCGACCCCCAAAGGAAAGGAAAAGAAACAAAACTATTTACACGGGAAAGCTCCCAACAAGCAAAAGAAGAATGAGAAATCTTTTTGGGTTTTATTTTAATTACTACTACAGGCATGAAAAGTAAACTAACTAAAAGCTATAACTAATTTTTTTTGGTTTTTTCTTAAGGTTTTTCAAACACACAAGAAGAAAGCTTTAAAACAAAATAAACTAGCATGGATGATACAATGAAAAAGTATGAGCACCGACAACTGGCATGAGTGTGTGAGCATGAATGTAATGTCAGTGAGAGATACATACTCCCCCAAGCTTAGGCTTTTGGCCTAAATTGGTCTATGCCCATGGATGGCCTGGTGGATATCCCAAGTTGAAGCTGGGGTCGTACTGAGATGCATCAGCTACTGTCTGAAGAGTTGTAGCTTGGAGGCGGGCTGCCTCTGTCCTCCTCTCGTACTCGTCCGCCTCCTCCCTGGTTATAACATATCTCCTTTTTGCCTGAAAGTCAAAGAAAGTAGGAGTAGGGAGAGTGACATGATAGGTGCGTCATCTGTCAAAGATTAGTCGGTACTGGAGGGACTGATCTTTCCTCTCAACAAACTGATGACGAACCATAGCATTATAATCTAAATAAGCAGGAGACAACTCAATATCATATCCACGTATGGGTACCTCAATAAAATTAGCTAAACGGGTTGTGTAAATTCCACCAAACAAATCCCCATTAATACTGTTATTATGCAACCTACGTGCAACAATGGCCCCCAAGTTATATTGGCTATCTCCTAATACAACACTCTTGAGAACACTAAGATCTGGAACACACATGTGACATGCCTCATCCTTACCATTAATGCATCTACCTATGAAGAGTGCAAAATAATGTATGGCAGGAAAATGAATGCTCCCTATGGTAGCTTGTGTTATTTCTCTAGATTCCCCCACAATCATACTAGCAAGAAAATCTTTATATTCATATTTGCGAGGTTCACTAACATTACCCCACTGCGGGAGTTTACAAGCAGTATTAAAATCTTCTGAGTCCATGGTATAAGATTTATCATAAAGATCAAATAGGAGAGTTTGAGAATTGCGTGATGATGTAAATTATATCTTCTCACAAAGGAATCAGTTAGGTAAAAATATTGGAGGCACTTATCTGCCTCGAAGCTCTCAAGATCAGCGTTACGCACATATGCGTCAAATTCCTCCTTGATCCTTGCTTGAACCATAAAATCTTCGGACGGCCATTCACAAGGCCGCACTTGAGCATCTCTTGGTAGTTCATTGTCCGGCTCACGTATCGCGGGCTGGGTCCTTGCTTCCTTGAGGAACCACCTTCGTACATTTTCCTAAACATATTTCTTCATCTTAAAAATTTCTGAAATTTTTAGTGACTCAAAATAAAAGTGAACCCAACTTAACAAAATTGATAGCAACTACTCCTACAAGTGTCTCGATGCTATATCATGCATTAGAACTACTTTTGACCACATAAATTTGACATGCAAGCTCAAGAATAGGGTCACCTAAGCAACAAAAATTTGCAATGAATAAAGCACTAGAACAAAAACTAATTGGACCATTGGAGGAGACACATACCGAAGAACAATCCCCCAAAGCAGTTTTGTGAATGGAGCTTTGAGCAAGGAGATCGAAAATGGCAACAAGATGAGCAAGAACTCGGATTTGAGCTGGCTAGTGTTTTTTTTTCTGGAGCAAGACGAAGTGTGTGGGTGCAAGGATAAGTGGAGGGGGCCCACGAGGGGTCCATGAGGCAAGGGGCGCACCTAGGGGGTGGGCGCGCCCTCCACCCTCGTGGGCATGTGGCTGCTCCCCCTTGTAGCGACCTGACCCGAATGGATCACGTCTACTGTGCTACGGTGTCATCCCTGGATCAGTAATGCTGACACCACACAGTACATCGAGGTTTTATAGCAGAGTTGCAATCACACAATTATTACATCGATGGCTCAAAAAGAACTTATTACAATAAAAATGGCTTAAGGCCATCTAATAACGATAACAGCGGAAGACTTGGAAGATAAATGGGTCCATCAACTCCATCGGCATCACTGAGTATAGGGCCACGACCTAAACGCACCTCAATCGTCGTCTGAAAAGTATGCAACATTAACGTTGCAGCCCGAAAATGGGTCAGCACATGGAATATGCTGGCAATGTAACACATAGAGAGTAATGGAATGAAACAGCTATACTACATGCATATATGGCTGGTGGAAAGCTCTATGGTTACAGTTTTGTGTAAAGCCAATTTTTCTCTACTACAAAGGAATAAATTTATTTAACTATCATGGTGGTTGTGAAACATTGATAATGGTTGACAGCATTCTCAATCCCAATTAAAAATAATTAAAACCCAACAACATTAATTAGAAGTAACATGTTGAGATTCACAACGATATTCAAGTACTAGATACTCAAGATGTCCATAATCGGGGACACGGCTAATCATGATTAGTTTGTACACTCTGTAGAGGTTTGCGCACTTTTCCCCACAAGACTCGATCGCCTCCATTTGGTTTCTCGCACTTCATGGTGTTTGAGAAGACGGATGACCGAGACACAGTATTTCAGAAGCGCTAGCACTTTACATGTGGGGTAGACCGTACCACCTACAACCCCTACATCTACTAGTCCACCCCGTAAGAGTTCACACAACTTAGTCAACTATGCCAGAGCCCATAATGGCTTGTGGCTGCACACGGAAGTTTCTAGCATGAAAGATCTTATGATCCCTTTGAGCCTGGGTGGTGGTCCGAAAAAAACAGGCAAGTCCTGACAGACATCAGGTACCTCAATCCACCCAGATGTGTGTTTAAGTTGCCACCTTAGATAAACCATTAAAAATTATCAAGTCACATCTGTCATGGATATCACTCACCCAATCCACGTCTACTAGCATAGCATGGCATAATAAGAAAACGTAGAAGTAACTCCCAAAGGTTTCATAGTAATACAGGTGATAGGTACTACCTCATCTACTTCCCATCCCACAATTTAATTAGATCCTAATCATGCAATGTGAGACGATTGATCTAATGCAATAAAACATGGGTTGTAGAAAGGAATGATCAAAGTGTTACTTGCCTTGCTGATGATCCGCGAGTCCTAGGGTTTCGAAGTAACAAGCGGCGCAATCCGGGTAATCTATCGCAGACAAACAACAAGCATACAATAAGTACTCATCTAATGCACAGGTAAAACTCGAACAAGAGAACGAACCAGAAAGTTCAATTTAAGAACTCCGGTTGGAAAGAAAGAACGAACCAAACAAACGATGGAAAACAAACAACTCGGTTCTAGCAAGTTGAAACTAAGTCAAATTTTACCGGGGCAAAAACTTGTTTAAGTTGATTAGACGGAACGGCGGTTTCGAAACGAAACTCCAGGCGCTTGAATCACCTGATTCCGATAAACGAGCGAGAAGAAAGACTAGAAAGAAGATCGGATCTGAGATCGCGATCGCGGAATAAATCCGACGAGAAGAAAAAGAAGAACGGTTATACGAACGGGCGTTCGTTAACCTAGAAGAATCCGGTGATCACGTTCGTTAGGACGAACGGTCCAAAGGCAACTAAATCGGAGAAGAAAACGAATCCGATCTAGTCTAGGGTTTCGGAGAAGAAAACCGATCTAGAAACCGGAACGTTTAGCGAGAGAACCGGAAAGAAAACGAATCGGAAAAGAAGAATCGGAACGATTAGAAGAAAATGATCCGATGAAAAGAATAGATGTAGCGCGGGGCTACCTCCGCGAGGTCTCCGGCGAGGGGCTCCGGCGGCGTGGGCGTGGGGCGGCGGCAAGGTGCGGCGGCGGCGCGGGTGGGGTGGTGCGGCGGCGCGGCGTGGGGTGTGGGGCGCGGTGGGGTGGTGCTCTAGCTTTGGGTTTGATGATTTAGAGGGGGGGGGGTGCTTGGGTATTTATATTGGGGAGGGGTGAGGAGACTTGGGGTAGGGGACAAGAATTAGACTAGGATTAGGAAAAAGAAAAAGAGTCCTAGAAGAAAAAAGAAAGAAAACGGAATAAGGAAAGGGGAGGGGCTAACCTACTAGGATTCGGTCCTAGCAAGAGGCGGCGGCGGCCGGCCGGCTCCTGGCGCTGGCTGTGCGCGCAGGGGCTGGGGCTGGGGTGCGGCGGTGGCTGGCCTGGGCCTTGGCCCGGCTGGCCTGCGGTAAGTCTCTTTTTTTTAAATGGTTCAGCGTGCAGAAAAAAAACAAAAAGAGATCTAAATGAACTCCGAAAAATCTAAAGTAAATTTTCCCCGACTCCTAAAAATGAGCCGAACAAAATGAACTTTTCTACGGACCTAAAATGCAATTTTCGAAAACGTGCATTTTCCCTATCCAAATAAAATGCAAATAAAACTCCGGCAAACAGAAATTGATCTATTTATTAAATCTTCATTTTCCTATATTTTGGGAAAGTCATATTATTCCCTCTCTCATATTTTGACACCAGAAAATTTATTGAAGATAAAATAAATAAATCAAATGATCCCCTTTTCAAAATTTGAGAAACTCTCAAATATGAAAATAACGAAATCTCCAACTCTCTCCGAAGGTCCTTGAGTTGCGTGAAATTTCTAGGATCAACCAAAATGCAAGAAAATATGATATGCATGATGATCTATGTATAACATTCCAAATTGAAAATTTGGGATGTTACAAACCTACCCCCCTTAAGATGAATCTCGCCCTCGAGATTCGGGTTGGCTAGAAAATAGGTGAGGGTGGTCCTTGAGCAAATCTTCTTCTCTCTCCCAGGTGGCTTCATCCTCTGAGTGGTGGTTCCACTCAACTTTGCAAAACTTGATAACCTTGCTGCGAGTAACTCTGCTGGCAAACTCGAGAATCCTGACTGGCTTCTCCTCATATGTTAAGTCGTCCTTCAACTGAATCGCTTCAAGCGGCACGGTATCTCTTAGCGGTACCTCCGCCATCTCGGCATGACATTTCTTCAACTAAGAAACATGGAATACATCATGAACTCCTGACAGTCCCTCTGGTAATTCCAACTTATACGCGACTTCTCCCATACGTTTCAAGATCTTAAACAGTCCAACGAAACGCGGTGCTAACTTTCCCTTAACTCCAAAGAGCTTAACTCCTCGAAGTGGGGATACTCGAAGATAAACTCTGTCTCTGGTTTCGTAAACTATCTCCTTGCGTTTAGAATCTGCGTAGCTCTTCTGCCTGGACTGGGCTACCTTGAGCCTATCGCGAATCAACTTAACCTTCCGTTCAGACTCCTTAATCAAATCTGGTCCAAAGAATTGACGGTCTCCAACTTCGTTCCATGACAACGGTGTCCTGCACCTCCTTCCGTATAAAGCTTCGAAAGGTGCCATGTTCAAACTGGTTTGATAACTGTTGTTATAAGAAAACTCCGCATACGGCAAGTTATCGTCCCAACTAGATCCATAATCTAGTGCACAAGCTCTTAGCATATCTTGCAAAATCTGATTGACTCTCTCGGTCTGTCCATCTGTCTGTGGGTGAAAAGCTGTGCTGAAATCTAGTCTGGTTCCTAAAGTTTCATGCAACTGATTCCAAAACTTTGAGGTAAATTGGGTTCCTCTATCTGATACGATACTCCTTGGAACTCCATGCAAACAAACGATTCTAGTCATGTATATTTTTGCCAACTTAGCACTGGTGTAAGTGGTCTTAACTGGAATAAAATGTGCTACCTTCGTCAAACGGTCAACTACTACCCATATCGAGTCATAGCCTGCTTTCGTCCTGGGTAGTCCTGTGATAAAATCCATGCCTATCTTATCCCACTTCCATTCGGGTATCGGCAATGGTTGTAACAATCCTGCTGGCTTCTGATGCTCTGCCTTTACTCTCTGACATACGTCACAAACTGCTACATAAGCTGCAATATCCTTCTTCATTCCGGTCCACCAGAATGTTCCCTTCAAATCCAAATACATCTTGGTATTTCCGGGGTGAATCGAATACAGTGAATCATGTGCCTCTTGCAAAATCAACTTCCTGATCTCCGGGTCATTGGGCACATAAACACGGTCCTCAAACCATAGGGTATCGTGCTCATCCTCACGAAATCCCTTTGCTTTTCCTTTACTCATTTTCTCTTTTATAGCAGCAATCTCCTTGTCAGATTTCTGAGCTTCTCTGATCTTATCCATCAATGTTGACTGAATCTCCAATGCTGCTACATAGCCTCTCGGAACTATTTCCAAACATAGCTCACGAAGGTTTTCTGCTAACTCCTTTGGTATAATTCTCCCGTCACTAGGGTGTTGACATGGCTCTTACGGCTCAATGCGTCAGCTACTACATTACCCTTTCCAGGATGATAATGCAATTTCATGTCATAATCCTTGATGAGCTCCAACCATCTCCTTTGTCTGAGATTCAACTCCTTCTGCGTGAAAATGTACTTCAAACTCTTGTGATCCGTGTACACCTCACAATGATTTCCAATGAGGAAATGTCTCCACGTCTTCAATGCATGCACTACGGCTGCTAACTCCAAATCATGCGTGGCATAATTCAACTCATGAGGCTTCAGTTGTCATGAAGCATATGAAACAACTCTTCCTTCCTGCATAAGCACTGCTCCAAGTCCTCGACGTGAAGCGTCGCAATACACCTCATAATCCTTGGTCTGATCTGGCAAAATCAATACTGGTGAGGTAACCAAACGTTTCTTCAACTCCTGGAAACTAGCCTCACACTCCTCAGTCCATTTGAACTTAGTATCCTTCTTCAACAATTTAGTCATAGGCTTTGCAATCTTTGAAAAGTTCTCAATGAATCTCCGGTAGTATCCTGCGAGTCCAAGAAAACTCCGGATCTCTCCAACTGTCGTTGGTGATTCCCATTCGCTTACGGTATCAAACTTTGTGGGGTCAACTGCTATACCTTCTCCGGATATAACATGTCCGAGGAATCCAACTTCCTTCAACCAAAACTCACATTTGCTGAATTTGGCGTATAACTGATGTTCCCTTAGTTTCTCCAAAACCAAACGCAAATGTTCCTTATGCTCCTCTTCATTCTTTGAATAAACCAGGATATCATCAATGAACACTACGACGAACTTATCCAAAAACTCCATAAACACTTTGTTCATCAGGTTCATAAAATAGGCAGGCGCGTTAGTCAATCCAAATGACATAACGGTATACTCATACAATCCGTATCTCGTGGTAAAAGCTGTCTTAGGTATGTCCTGCTCTCGAATCTTCAACTGGTGGTACCCTGATCGTAAATCGATCTTGGAAAACACTTTAGCTCCTTGCAACCGATCAAACAGATCATTGATCATTGGAAGTGGGTACTTATTCTTGATGGTTACTTCATTCAATCCCCGATAATCTACAACCATCCTTAATGATCCATCCTTCTTTTCCACTAGAAGTATGGGTGATCCCCAAGGTGAAGAACTTGGGCGAATGTAACCTTTATCCAATAACTCCTTAATCTGATTCTTAATTTCCACCAAATCCTTTGCTGGCATCCTATATGGTCGCTTCGATATTGGGCCTGTACCTGGCAATAACTCAATCAAAAACTCAATGTCTCTATCCGGTGGCATGCCTGGCAATTCCTCAGGAAATACATCAGGAAAATCCTTTACCACTGGTACTTCCTCCTGCACGACTCCTGTTAGGCAATTCACTTGTGTCCTTTTTGGTACATGCCGGGATACATACTTGATCCTTCTCCCTTCTGGTGTAGTAAGCAAAATTGACTTACTAGCACACTCAATATTCCCTTCATACTTTGATAACCAATCCATGCCTAATATCACATCCAATCCTTGAGATTCCAATACTATTAGGTTTGAGGGAAACACATAGTTACCAATCCTTAATGGTAACCGATCACACCATCGTCTAGCCATAAACTCCGCTCCTGGTGAGCTTACTAACATGGGTGACCTAAGGGCTTGGGTTGGCAGGTTATACTTATCCACAAATCCCCTTGATATGTATGAATGCGATGCACCAGTGTCAAAAAGAACGAGTGCAGTAAATGACTTAAGCAAAAACTTACCGATTACTGCATCGGGTTGATCTTCAACCTCCTCCACATTAACGTGGTTCACCTGTCCCCTATTGAAAGGGTTCGGCTTCTTCCCAGAGCTTCCATTGCCATTTCCATTCTGGCCTTCAAGACATTCATTGGCATAATGTCCGGTCTTTGAATACTTGAAACAGGTGACTTGACTCAGGTCTCTCTTGGTTGGGGACGATGGGGTGGTCCGGTTCTGGCCGTTGCTTCCTCCATTCCCATTACCATTCTTGTGGCCATTATGGTTGTGCGAGCTACCTCCTCCATGGGTATGCTGAAACTAAAATCCCGGTTTAGGGGTAAAACGGGGCTTCTGCTGGGCTCCATAGTTATACTTCCCCTGTCCATACTTCCTCTTACGGTTCTCCATCTACTGTTGCTTCCCTTCAATCATGATGGCACGATCTACCAACTCCTGGTAGTTGTTGAAACTTGCTACCATCAACTTCATGCTTAGTTCATCGTTCAGTCCTTCCAGAAACTTCTCCTGCTTAGCTGCATCCGTAGCAACGTCATCTGGGGCATAACGGGCTAACTTGCTAAAGTCATCAACGTACTGGCCAACCGTCTTTCCTCCTTGGCGTAAGTTGCGAAACTCACGCTTCTCTATGGCCATAGCTCCTGCTGAAACATGGGCAGTGCGGAAAGCTTGCTGGAACTGATCCCATGTGACAGTGTCAACTGGGTAAGTGGCTGTGAAATTCTCCCACCATGCTGCCGCGGGTCCGTCTAGCTGGTGAGCGGCAAACTTCACTTTCTCACCATCCGTGCATCCTGCAGTGGTCAACTCCCTTCCTATCTTGCGGAGCCAATCGTCTGCTACTATCGGCTCGGTGCTACTAGAAAACACCGGCGGATTCAGCCTAAGAAAACGGGCTAAGTGGTCAACAGGTGGTGGTGGTGGGTTGTTGTTGTTGTTCTGCTGGTTCTGGACTAACATCCACATCAATTGATTCTGCTGCTGAATCAACTGAGTGAGCTCCGGTGGAAATCCATTGTCACGTCTCGGAGGCATCTGAGGGTTTAGAAAAGACGAGAATTAAGAATAGAGGGGGTCTAAAGGGAAAACACTACCCATATGCACATGAGCAAAAGCACACAATTCACTTCAATCAATCAAACAACGGCTTACAAACGGTCTAACTATCGCAAAAGTGCTTGACTATACTGTTTACATGGGGAAATACTACTACTATCTGGTGGTCATCTAGAAATTTAAACCGGTGGAAGACTCCATGATATCTGCTCCAGCTTCGTCTTCAAAGTCGGGTGCACTTGGTTCCGAATCGGTGTCGTCAATGATGATGTAGTTGTCCGGACATGCGACGTACTCGTCTTCCTCCTAGGATGCTAACTTCCTCTTGAGTTCTTCAATCTCATGCTTAAGATTGTTATTGTGCCTTGCTAGAGCTACGATCTTGCCCATGTAGTCCTTGCGTGTAGACTTCAATTCTCCTTCTAGCTCGATGATCCTTGACTTCGCATTCTTCAACTCCATCATATCATTGCACATCTGGTTCTCGTGGCGTCGAATGTGCTGGTTTAACTCCTGGATGAATGCTGCAATGGATCTATCCTTCTTGGTGTTGACTAACTCCCATTGTTCATCTCGGCGTCCGCAAATCTGGTAGATAGTGTCCTTGAGGTCTTCTTGATAAACTTCTCCAATGCGTCCTATGGTGATATGAGCTGCCATGCTCCTTCCCAGACTCCAGGTTGGTGCATTGAAAACACTATCTATGGGTTTCGTGATTGGCGCGAATGTCCTTCCCGGAACGTGAGCTTGAATCTTCCAGCGCTCCTCTTTAGGCAGAGTGGCGTTGAAGGTTCCCGTGAAGCTTGGTAATCCAATGTTCAGGTACTTGGTGACTTCCTTCAGGTGAAATCCAAAAGGTGTGCCTTCATCCGGTTGAGCGTACTTAATCTTCACGTTTGTCATCCTAATAGAGTAGAAAAGATGAGGAGTTAGAAAATGAGAAGAGAAGGGTGATCTATGGCTTTAACTTAGTGGTCGTGTCCTACAGTCAGCGTGTGCTCTGATACCATCTCTGTAGCGACCTGACCCGAATGGATCACGTCTACTGTGCTACGGTGTCATCCCTGGATCAGTAATGCTGACACCACACAGTACATCGAGGTTTTATAGCAGAGTTGCAATCACACACTTATTACAATCGATGGCTCAAAAAGAACTTATTACAATAAAAAATGGCTTAACGCCATCTAATAACGATAACAGCGGAAGACTTGGAAGATAAATGGGTCCATCAACTCCATCGGCATCACTGAGTATAGGGCCACGACCTAAACGCACCTTAATCGTCGTCTGAAAATTCTGCAACATTAACGTTGCAGCCCGAAAACGGGTCAGCACATGGAATATGCTGGCAATGTAACACATAGAGAGTAATGGAATGAAACAGCTATACTACATGCATATATGGCTGGTGGAAAGCTCTATGGTTACAGTTTTGTGTAAAGCCAATTTTTCCCTACTACAAAGGAATAAATTTATTTAAGTATCATGGTGGTTGTGAAACATTGAGAATGGTTGACAGCATTCTCAATCCCAATTAAAAATAATTAAAACCCAACAACATTAATTAGAAGTAACATGTTGAGATTCACAACGATATTCAAGTACTAGATACTCAAGATGTCCATAACCGGGGACACGGCTAATCATGATTAGTTTGTACACTCTGCAGAGGTTTGTGCACTTTTCCCCACAAGACTCGATCGCCTCCGTTTGGTTTCTCGCACTTCATGGTGTTTGAGAAGATGGATGACCGAGACACAGTCTTTCAGAAGCGCTAGCACCTTACATGTGGGGTAGACCGTACCACCTACAACCCCTACATCTGCTAGGCCACCCCATAAGAGTTCGCACAACTTAGTCAACTATGCCAGAGCCCATAATGCCTTGTGGCTGCACACGGAAGTTTCTAGCATGAAAGATCTTATGATCCCTTTGAGCCTGGGTGGCGGTCCGAAAAAAACAGGCAAGTCCTGATAGACATCAGGTGCCTCAATCCACCCAGATGTGTGTTTAAGTTGCCACCTTAGATAAACCATTAAAAATTATCAACTCACATCTGTCATGGATATCACTCACCCAATCCACGTCTACTAGCATAGCATGGCATAATAAGCAAACGTAGAAGTAACTCCCAAAGGTTTCATAGTAATACAGGTGATAGGTACTACCTCATCTACTTCCCATCCCACAATTTAATTAGATCCTAATCATGCAATGTGAGAGGATTGATCTAATGCAATAAAACATGGGTTGTAGAAAGGTATGATCAAAGTGTTACTTGCCTTGCTGATGGTCCGCGAGTCCTAGGGTTTCGAAGTAACAAGCGGCGCAATCCGGGTAATCTATCGCAGACAAACAACAAGCATACAATAAGTACTCATCTAATGCACAGGTAAAACTCGAATAAGAGAACGAACCAGAAAGTTCAATTTAAGAACTCCGGTTGGAAAGAAAGAACGAACCGAACAAACGGCGGAAAACAAACAACTCGGTTCTAGCAAGTTGAAACTAAATCGGAGAAGAAAACGAATCCGGTCTAGGGTTTCGGAGAAGAAAACCGATCTAGAAAACCGGAACGGTTTAGCGAAGAACCGGAAAGAAAACGAATCGGAAAAGAAGAATCGGAACGATTAGAAGAAAACGATCTAATGAAAAGAATAGATGTAGCGCGGGGCTACCTCCGACGCGGTCTCCGGCGAGGGGCTCCGACGGCGTGGGCGTGGGGCGGCGGCGGCAAGGTGCGGCGGCGGCGTGGGTGGGGTGGTGCGGCGGCGCGGCGTGGGGTGTGGGGCGTGGTGGGGTGGTGCTCTAGGCTTTGGGTTTGATGATTTAGAGGGGGGTGCTTGGGTATTTATATTGGGGAGGGGTGAGGAGACTTGGGGTAGGGGACAAGAATTAGACTAGGATTAGGAAAAAGAGTCCTAGAAGAAAAAAGAAAGAAAACGGAAGAAGGAAAGGGGAGGGGCTAACCTACTAGGATTCGGTCCTAGCAAGAGGCGGCGGCGGCCGGCCGGCTCCTGGCGCTGGCTGTGCGCGCAGGGGCTGGGGCTGGGGTGTGGCGGTGGCTGGCCTGGGCCTTGGCCCGGCTGGCCTGCGGTAAGTCTCTTTTTTTTTAAACGGTTCAGCGCGCAGAAAAAAAATACAAAAAGAGATCTAAACGAACTCCAAAAAATCTAAAGTAAATTTTCCCCGACTCCTAAAAATGAGCCGAACAAAATGAACTTTTCTACGGACCTAAAATGCAATTTTCGAAAACGCGCATTTTTCCCTATCCAAATAAAATGCAAATAAAACTCCGGCAAACGGAAATTGATCTATTTATTAAATCTTCATTTTCCTAAATTTTGGGAAAGTCATATTATTCCCTCTCTCATATTTTGACACCGGAAAATTTATTGAAGATAAAATAAATAAATCAAATGATCCCCTTCTCAAAATTTGAGAAACTCTCAAATATTAAAATAACGAAATCTCCAACTCTCTCCGAAGGTCCTTGAGTTGCGCGAAATTTCTAGGATCAACCAAAATGCAAAAAAATATGATATGCATGATGATCTATGTATAACATTCCAAATTGAAAATTTGGGATGTTACACCCCTGCTGTGTTTTCACTGCCAGATATTCTCAAATATTCTAGAAAAATCATATTTCATTTCCAAGGAATTTGGAGAACTTTTATTTTCGGGGTATTTTTTATTGCATGGATAATTCAGAAAACAGATAGAAAATACTATTTTTGCTTTATTTAATATAAATAATAGAAAGCAAAAAGAGGGTACAGAAAGTTGTGCTTTCTAACTTCATCCATCTCATTCTCATCCAAAGGAATCCATTAACAAGGTTGATCAAGTCTTGTTAACAAACTCTTTTCGAATAACATAAACCAGAGAAATTTCGAATAACACTAGGTTACTTCAACGGGGATTGTTGAAATTCATATTTCTTCTTGACAGTAGGAAGAGGAAATTCAAAACCTCCAATAGTGATTGTTGAAATTTTTCCAATAGAATTTATACTGTGGACTTGAGGTTGTTTCCTCGGAAAGTATACCATATGCTCATTACCATTAACATGAAAAGTGACATTGCCTTTGTTGCAATCAATAACAACCCCTGCAGTATTCAAAAAGGGTCTACCAAGGATAATCGAAATACTATCATCCTCGGGAATATCAAGAATAACAAAGTCCGTTAAAATAGTAACGTTTGCAACCACAACAGGCACATCCTCACAAATACCGACAGGTATGGCAGTTGATTTATCAGCCATTTGCAAAGATATTTCAGTAGGTGTCAATGATACATCTCCAACGTATCAATAATTTTTTATTGCTCCATGCTATATTATCTTCTGTTTTGGACATTATTGGGCTTTATTATCCACTTTTATATTATTTTTGGGACTAAGCTATTGACCCAGAGCCCACTGCCAGTTCCTGTTTTTCCCCTTGTTCCAGTGTTTCAAAGAAAAGGAATATCAAACGGAGTCGAAATGGAATCTGGAGAAGTTATTTTTGGAAGGAAAGCAACCCGGGAGACTTGGAGTCCACGTCAAGAAAGCAACGAGGAAGCCATGAGGTAGGGGGCGCGCCCACCCCCCTAGGGCGCGCCCTCCACCCTCGTGGGCCCCTCGTGGCTCCCCTAACGTACCTCTTCCTCCTATATATCTCCATATACCCTAAAACGACCGCGGGGCACAATAGATCGGGAGTTCCGCCGCCAGAAGCCTCTGTAGCCACCGAAAACCAATCTAGACCCGTTCCGACACCCTGCCGGAGGGGGCAATCCCTCTCTGGTGGCCATCTTCATCATCCCGGTGCTCTCCATGACAATGAGGGAGTAGTTCTCCCTCGGGGCTGAGGGTATGTACCAGTAGCTATGTGTTTGATCTCTCTCTCTCCCGTGTTCTTGATTTGGCACGATCTTGATGTATCGCGAGCTTTGCTATTATAGTTGGATCTTATGTTTCTTCTCCCCCTCTACTCTCTTGTAATGGATTGAGTTTCCCCTTCGAATTTATCTTATCGGATTGAGTCTTTAAAGATTTGAGAACACTTGATGTATGTCTTGCCGTGCGTATCTGTGGTGACAATGGGATATCACGTGATTCACTTGATGTATGTTTTGGTGATCAACTTGCAGGTTCCGCCCATGAACCTATGCATAGGGGTTGGCACACGTTTTCATCGTGATTCTCTGGTAGAAACTTTGGGGCACTCTTTGAGGTTCTATGTGTTGGTTTAATAGATGAATCTGAGATTGTGTGATGCATATCGTATAATCATACCCACGGATACTTGAGGTGACATTGGAGTATCTAGGTGACATTAGGGTTTTGGTTGATTTGTGTCTTAAGGTGTTATTCTAGTACGAACTCTAGGGCTGTTTGTGACACTTATAGGAATAGCCCAATGGATTGATTGGAAAGAATAACTTTGAGGTGGTTTCGTACCCTACCATAATCTCTTCGTTTGTTCTCCGCTATTAGTAACTTTGGAGTGACTCTTTGTTGCATGTTGAGGGATAGTTATGTGATCCAATTATGTTATTATTGTTCAGAGGACTTGCACTAGTGAAAGTATGAACCCTAGGCCTTGTTTCAACGCATTGCAATACCGTTTACGCTCACTTTTACCATTAGTTACCTTGCTGTTATTATAATTTCAGATTACAAATACATTTATCTACCATCCATATTGCACTTGTATCAGCATCTCTTCGCCGAACTAGTGCACCTATACAATTTACCTTTGTATTGGGTGTGTTGGGGACAAAAGAGACTCTTTGTTATTTGGTTGCAGGGTTTCTTGAGAGAGACCATCTTCATCCTACGCCTCCTATGGATTGATAAAACTTAGGTCATCCACTTGAGGGAAATTTGCTACTGTCCTATAAACCTCTGCACTTGGAGGCCCAACAACGTCTACAAGAAGAAGGTTGTGTAGTAGACATCAGTCAATTTATGCAAATCAATTCTACGATATAAAGAGAGAGGCATAACACTAACACCGGCTCCAAGATCACATAAAGCAGTTTTAACATAGTTTCTTTTAATAGAGCATGGTATAGTTGGTACTCCTATCTCCTAGTTTCTTTGCTATTCCACCCTTAAAAGTGTAATTAGCAAGCATGGTGGAAATTTCAGCTTCGGGTATCTTTCTTTTATTAGTAACAATATCTTTCATGTATTTAGCATAAGAGTTCATTTTAAGCATATCAGTCAAATGCATACGCAAGAAGATAGGTCTAATCATTTCAGCAAAGCGCTCAACATCCTCATCATCATTTTTCTTGGATGGTTTAGGAGGAAAAGGCATGGGTTTCTGAACCCATGGTTCTCTTTCTTTATCGTGCTTCCTAGCAACAAAGTCTCTCTTATCATAACATTGATTCTTTTATTGTGGGTTATCAAGATCAACAACATGTTCAATCTCTACATCATTATCATTGCTAGGTTGAGCATCAACATGAACATCATCATTAACATTATCACTAGGTTCATGTTCATTACCAGATTGTGTTTCAGCATCAGAAATATAAATATCATTGGGATTCTCAGGTGTGTCAACAACAGGTTCACTAGAAGCATGCAAAGTCCTATCATTTTTCTTTTTCTTCCTCTTAGAAGGACTACGTGTATCAACATTAGTTCTCTGAGAATCCTTCTCAATTATCTTAGGGTGGCCCTCAGGATACAAAGGTTCCTGAGTGATCTTACCCCCTCTAGTCATAACTCTAACATCATTATCATTTTTATTATTATTTAATTCATTGAGCAAATCATTCTGAGCCTTAAGTACTTTTTCTACTTGAGTGGTAACCATAGAAGCATGTTTACTAATAAGTTTAAGTTCACCTTTAACACTAGCCATATAACCACTCAAGTGTTCAAGCATATCAACATTGTGTTTCAATTGTCTACCAACATAAGCATTGAAGTTTTCTTGCTTAACCATAAAGTCATCAAACTCATCCAAGCATTGGCTAGCAAACTTAGTAAATGGAATTTCACATTTATCAAATCTATAGAGAGAATTTACCTTTGCTGAAGGAAATATGCCCTAGAGGCAATAATAAAGTTATTATTTACTTCCTTATTTCATGATAAATGTTTATTATTAATGCTAGAATTGTATTAACGGGAAACATAATACATGTGTGAATACATAGACAAACATAGTGTCCCTAGTATGCCTCTACTTGACTAGCTCATTGATCAAAGATGGTTACGTTTCCAAACCATAGACATCAGTTTTTATTTGATCAATGGTATCACATAATTAGGCGAATGATGTGATTGACTTGACCCATTCCGTTAGCTTAGCACTTGATCGTTTATGTTTACTGCTATTGCTTTCTTCATGACTTATACATGTTCTTATGACTATGAGATTATGCAACTCCCGAATACCGGAGGAACACTTTGTGTGCTACCAAACGTCACAACGTAACTGGGTGATTATAAAGGTGCTCTACAGGTGTCTCCGATGGTACTTGTTGAGTTGGCATAGATCAAGATTAGGATTTGTCACTCCGATTGTCGGAGAGGTATCTCTGGGCCCTCTCGGTAATGCACATCACTATAAGACTTGCAAGCAATGCAACTAATGAGTTAGTTGCGAGATAGTGCATTACGAAACGAGTAAAGAGACTTGCCGGTAACAAGATTGAACTAGGTATTGGGATACCGACGATCGAATCTCGAGCAAGTAACATACCGATGACAAAGAGAACAACGTATAGTGTTATGCGGTTTGACCGATAAAAATCTTCATAGAATATGTAGGAACCAATATGAGCATCCAGGTTCCGCTATTGGTTATTGACCGGAGACATGTCTCGGTCATGTCTACATAGTTCTTGAACCCACAGGGTCCGCACGCTTAAAGTTCTGTGATGATCGGTTTTATGAGTCTATATCTTTTGATGTACCGAAGGTAGTTCGGAGTCCCAGATATGATCACGGACATGATGAGGAGTCTCGAAATGGTCGAGACATAAAGATTGATATATTGGAAGCCTACATTTGGACATCGGAAGAGTTCCGGGTAAAATCGCGATTTTACCGGAGTACCGGAGGGGTTATCGGAACCCCCTGGGGACTAATGGGCCTTGTTCGGCCATTTGGGAAAGAGAGAGGGGCCGGCCTAGGGCAGGCAGCGCGCCCCCTCCCCTCTGTCCGAATTGGACTAGGAGAGAGAGGGGGGGGCGGCGCCCCCCTTTCCATCTCTTTCTCTCCCTTCCTTTCCCCCTCCTAGTAGGAGTAGGAAAGGGAGGAATCCTACTCCTACTAGGAGGAGGATTCCTCCTCCTGGCTCGCCAACAAGGGCCGGCCGGCCTCCCCCTTGCTCCTTTATATACAGGGGCAGGGGGCACCTCTAGACACACAAGTTGATCACAAAGATCTCTCCCAACCGTGTGCGGTGCCCCCCTCCACCATAATCCACCTCGGTAATACTGTAGCGATGTTTAGGCGAAGCCCTGCTGCGGTAGCTTCATCAACATCGTCACCATGCCGTCGTGCTGACGAAACTCTTCCCCAAGCTCTACTGGATCGTGAGTTCGCGGGACGTCACCGAGCTGAATGTGTGCTGAACGCGGAGGTGCCGTACGTTCGGTACTGAGGATCGGTCGATCGTGAAGACGTACGACTACATCAACCATGTTGTCATAACGCTTCCGCTTAACGGTCTAGGAGCGTACGTGGACGACACTCTCCCCTCTCGGTACTATGCATCACCATGATCCTGCGTGTGCGTAGGAATTTTTTTGAAATTACTACGTTCCCCAACAGTGGCATCCGATCCTGGTTTTATGCGTAGATGTTATATGCACGAGTAGAACACAAGTGAGTTGTGGGTGATACAAGTTATACTGCTTACCAGCATGTCATACTTTGGTTCAGCGGTATTGTTGGATGAAGTGGCCCAGACTGACATTACGCGTACACTTACGCAATACTGGTTCTACCGACATGCTTTGCACATAGGTGGCTGGCGGGTGTCAGTTTCTCCAACTTTAGTTGAACCGAGTGTGGCTACGCCCGGTCCTTGAGAAGGTTAAAACAACACTAACTTGACGAACTATCGTTGTGGTTTTGATGTATAGGTAAGAACGGTTCTTGCTCAGCCTGTAGCAGCCATGTAAAACTTGCAACAACAAAGTAGAGGACGTCTAACTTGTTTTTGCAGGGCATGTTGTGATGTGATATGGTCAAGACATGATGCTATATTTAGTGTATGAGATGATCATGTTTTGTAACGGAGTTATCGGCAACTGGTAGGAGCCATATGGTTGTCGCTTTATTGTATGCAATGCAATCGCCCTGTAATTGCTTTACTTTATCACTAAGCGGTAGCGATAGTCGTAGAAGCAATAGTTGGCGAGATGACAATGATGCTACGATGGAGATCAAGGTGTCGCGCCGGTGACGATGGTGATCATGACGGTGCTTCGGAGATGGAGATCACAAGCACAAGATGATGATGGCCATATCATATCACTTATATTGATTGCATGTGATGTTTATCCTTTATGCATCTTATTCTGCTTTGTTTGACGGTAGCATTATAAGATGATCTCTCACTAAATTTCAAGATAAAAGTGTTCTCCCTGAGTATGCACCGTTGCCAAAGTTCGTCGTGCCGAGACACCACGTGATGATCGGGTGTGATAAGCTCTACATTCATCTACAACGGGTTCAAGCCAGTTTTGCACACGCAGAATACTTGGGTTAAACTTGACGAGCCTAGCATATGCAGATATGACCTCGGAACACTCAGACCGAAAGGTTGAGCGTGAATCATATAGTAGATATGATCAACATAGTGATGTTCACCATTGAAAACTACTCCATTTCACGTGATGATCGGTTATGGTTTAGTTGATATGGATCACGTGATCACTTAGATGATTAGAGGGATGTCTATCTAAGTGGGAGTTCTTAAGTAATATGATTAATTGAGCTTAAATTTATCATGAACTTAGTACCTGATAGTATTTTGCTTATCTATGTTGTTGTAGATAGATGGCCCGTGCTGTTGTTCCGTTGAATTTTAATGCGTTCCTTGAGAAAGCAAAGTTGAAAGATGATGGTAGCAATTACACGGACTGGGTCCGTAACTTGAGGATTATCCTCATTGCTGCACAGAAGAATTACGTCATGGAAGCACCGCTAAGTGCCAAACCTGGTGCAGGAGCAACACCAGATGTTATGAATGTCTGGCAGAGCAAAGAGGATGACTACTCGATAGTTCAGTGTGCCATGCTTTACGGCTTAGAACCAGGATTTCAACGAAATTTTGAACGTCATGAAGCATATGAGATGTTCCAGGAGTTGAAGTAAATATTTCAAGCAAATGCCCGGATTGAGAGATATGAATTCTCCAATAAGTTCTATAACTGCAAGATGGAGGAGAATAGTTCTGTCAGTGAGCATATACTCAAAATGTCTAGGTATCATAATCACTTAACTCAAATGGGAGTTAATCTTCCTGTTGATAGTGGCATTGACAGAGTTCTTCAATCACTGCCACCAAGCTACAAAAGCTTCGTGATGAACTATAATATGCAAGGGGTGAATAAGACAATTCCTGAGCTCTTCGCGATGCTAAAAGCTGCGGAGGTAGAAATCAAGAAGGAGCATCAAGTGTTGATGGTCAACAAGACCACCAGTTTCAAGAAAAAGGGCAAAGGGAATAAGAAGGGGAACTTCAAGAAGAACAGCAAACAAGTTGCTCTCAGGAGAAGAAACCCAAGTCTGGACCTAAGCCTGAGACTGAGTGCTTCTACTGCAAACAAAGTGGTCACTGGAAGCGGAACTGCCCCAAATATTTGGCGGATGAGAAGGATGGAAAGGTGAACAAAGGTATATGTGATATACATGTTATTGATCTGTACCTTACCAGAGCTCGCAGTAGCACCTGGGTATTTGATACTGGTTCCGTTGCTAATATTTGCAATTCAAAATAGGGACTACAGATTAAGCGAAGACTGGCTAAGGATGAGGTGACGATGCGCGTGGGAAATGGTTCCAAAGTCGATGTGATCACCGTCGGCACGCTACCTCTACATCTACCTTCGGGGTTAGTTTTAGACCTAAATAATTGTTATTTGGTGCCAACGTTAAACATGAACATTATATCTGGATCTTGTTTGATGCGAGACGGTTATTCATTTAAATTTGAGAATAATGGTTGTTCTATTTATATGAGTAATATCTTTTATGGTCATGCACCCCTAAAGAGTAGTCTATTTTTGTTGAATCTCGATAGTAGTGATACACATATTCCTAATGTTGAAGCCAAAAGATGCAAAGTTGATAATGATAGTGCAAATTATTTGTGGCACTGCCGTTTGGGTCATATTGGTATAAAGCGCATGAAGAAACTCCATACCGATGGACTTTTGGAATCACTTGATTATGAATCACTTGGTACTTGCGAACCATGCCTTATGGGCAAGATGACTAAAACGCCGTTCTCTGGAACTATGGAGCGAGCAACAGATTTGTTGGAAATCATACATACTGATGTATGTGGTCCGATGAATATTGAGGCTCGCAGCGGGTATCATTATTTTCTCACCTTCACAGATGATTTAAGCAGATATGGGTATATCTACTTAATGAAACATAAGTCTGAAACATTTGAAAAGTTCAAAGAACTTCAGAGTGAAGTGGAAAATCATCGTAACAAGAAAATAAAGTTTCTACAATCTGATCATGGAGGAGAATATTTGAGTTATGATTTTGGTCCATTTGAAACAATGCGGAATAGTTTCGTAACTCACGCCACCCGGAACACCACAGCGTAATGGTGTGTCTGAACGTCATAATCGTACTTTAATAGATATGGTGCGATCTATGATGTCTCTTACTGATTTACCGCTATCATTTTGGGGTTATGCTTTACAGACAGCTGCATTGACGTTAAATAGGGCACCATCAAAATCCGTTGAGACGACGCCTTATGAACTATGGTTTGGCAAGAAACCAAAGTTGTCGTTTCTTAAAGTTTGGGGTTGCGATGATTATGTGAAAAAGCTTCAACCTGATAAGCTGGAACCCGAATCGGAGAAATGTGTCTTCATAGGATACCCAAAGGAAACTGTTGGGTACACCTTCTATCACATATCTGAAGGCAAGACATTCGTTGCTAAGAATGGATCCTTTCTAGAGAAGGAGTTTCTCTCGAAAGAAGTGAGTGGGAGGAAAGTAGAACTTGATGAGGTAATTGTACCTGCTCCCTTATTGGAAAGTAGTTCATCACATAAACTAGTTCCCGTGACACCTACACCAATTAGTGAGGAAGCTAATGATAATGATCATGAAACTTCAGATCAAGTTACTACCGAACCTCGTAGGTCATACAGAGCAAGATCCGCACCAGAGTGGTACGGCAATCCTGTTCAGGAAGTCATGTTACTTGACCATGATGAACCTATGAACTATGAGGAAGCGATGATGAGCCCAGATTCCACAAAATGGCTTGAGGCCATGAAATCTGAGATGGGATCCATGTATGAGAACAAAGTGTGGACTTTGGGTGACTTGCCCGATGATCGGGAAGCCATCGTGAATAAATGGATCTTCAAGAAGAAGACAGACGTTGACGGTAATGTTACTTTCTATAAAGCTAGACTTGTTGCAGAAGGTTTTCGACAAGTTCAAGGAGTTGACTACGATGAGACCTTCTCACCCGTAGCGATGCTTAAGTCCGTCCGAATCATGTTAGCAATTGCCGCATTTTATGATTATGAAATTTGGCAAATGGATGTAAAGACTGCATTCCTGAATGGATTTCTAGAAGAAGAGTTGTATATGATGCAACCTGAATGTTTTATCGATCCAAAGGGAGCTAACAAAGTGTGCAAGCTCCAGCGATCCATTTATGGACTGGTGCAAGCCTCTCGGAGTTGGAATACACGTTTTGATAGTGTGGTCAAAGCATATGGTTTTATACAGACTTTTGGAGAAGCCTGTATTTACAAGAAAGTGAGTGGGAGCTCTGTAGCATTTCTATTATTATATGTGGATGACATATTGTTGATTGGAAATAATATAGAATTTCTGGATAACATAAAAGGATACTTGAATAAGAGTTTTTCAATGAAAGACCTTGGTGAAGCTGCTTATATATTGGGCATCAGGATCTATAGAGATAGATCAAGATGCTTAATTGGACTTTCACAAAGCACATACCTTGATAAAGTTTTGAAAAGGTTCAAAATGGATCAATCTAAGAAAGGGTTCTTGCCTGTGTTACAAGGTGTGAAGTTGAGTAAGACTCAATGCCCGACCACTGCAGAAGATAGAGAGAAAAATGAAAAGTGTTCCCTATGCTTCAGCCATAGGCTCTATCATGTATGCAATGCTGTGTACCAGACCTGATGTGTGCCTTGCTATTAGCCTAGTAGGGAGGTACCAAAGTAATCCAAGAGTGGATCACGGGACAGCGGTCAAGAATATCCTGAAGTACCTGAAAAGGACCAAGGATACGTTACTCGTTTATGGAGGTGACAAAGAGCTCATCGAAAATGGTTATGTTGATGCAAGCTTTGACACTGATTCGGACGATTCTAAATCGCAAACCGGATACGTGTTTATATTAAACGGTGGAGCTGTCAGTTGGAGCAGTTCTAAACATAGCATCATGGCGGGATCTACATGTGAAGCGGAGTACATTGCTGCTTCAGAAGCAACAAATAAAGGAGTCTGGATGAAGGAGTTCATATCCGATCTAGGTGTCATACGTAGTGCATCGGGTCCAATGAAAATCTTTTGTGACAATACTGGTACAATTGCCGTGGCAAAGGAATCTAGATTTCACAAGAGAACCAAGCACATCAAGAGACGCTTCAACTCCATCCGGGATCAAGTCCAGGTGGGAGACATAGAGATTTGCAAGATACATACGGATCTGAATGTTGCAGACCCATTGACAAAACCTCTTCCACAAGCAAAACATGATCAGCACCAAGGCTCCATGGGTGTTAAAATCATTACTGTGTAATATAGATTATTGACTCTAGTGCAAGTGGGAGACTGAAGGAAATATGCCCTAGAGGCAATAATGAAGTTATTATTTATTTCCTTATATCATGATAAATGTTTATTATTCATGCTAGAATTGTATTAACCGGAAACATAATACATGTGTGAATACATAGACAAACAGAGTGTCACTAGTATGCCTCTACTTGACTAGCTCGTTGATCAAAGATGGTTACGTTTCCAAATCATAGACATGAGTAGTTATTTCATCAATGGGATCACATCATTAGGAGAATGATGTGATTGACTTGACCCATTCCGTTAGCTTAGCACTTGATCGTTTCTGATTACTGCTATTGCTTTCTTCATGACTTATACATGTTCTTATGACTATGAGATTATGCAACTCCCAAATACCGGAGGAACACTTTTTGTGCTACCAAACGTCACAACGTAACTGGGTGATTATAAAGGTGCTCTACAGGTGTCTCCGATGGTACTTGTTGAGTTGGCATAGATCAAGATTAGGATTTGTCACTCCGATTGTCGGAGAGGTATCTCTGGGCCCTCTGAGTAATGCACATCACTATAAGCCTTGCAAGCAATGCAACTAATGAGTTAGTTGCGGAATAGTGCATTACGAAACGTGTAAAGAGACTAGCCGGTAATGAGATTGAACTAGGTATTGGGATACCGATGATTAAATCTCGGGCAAGTAACATACCGATGACAAAGAGAACAACGTACAGTGTTATGCGGTTTAACCGATAAAATTCTTCATAGAATATGTAGGAACCAATATGAGCATCCAGGTTCCTCTATTGGTTATTGACCGGAGACATGTCTCGGTCATGTCTACATAGTTCTCGAACCCGTAGGGTCCGCACGCTTAAAGTTCTGTGATAATCGGTTTTATGAGTTTATATGTTTTGATGTACCGAAGGTAGTTCGGACTCCCGGATATGATCACAGACATGACGAGGAGTCTCGAAATGGTAGAGACATAAAGATTGATATATAGGAAGCCTACATTTGGACATCGGAAGAGTTCCGGGTAAAATCGGGATTTTACTGGAGAACCGGAGGGGTTACCAGAACCCCCCGGGGACTAATGGGCCTTGTTCAGCCATAAGGGAAATAGAGAGGGGCCGGCCTAGGGCAGGCAGCACGCCCCCTCCCCTCTGTCTGAATTGGACTAGGAGAGGGGGGGGGGCGCCCCCTTTCCTTCTCTTTCTCTCCCTTCCTTTCCCCCTCCTAGTAGGAGTAGGAAAGGGAGGAATCCTACTCCTACTAGGAGGAGGATTCCTCTTCCTGGTGCGCCAAAAAGGGCCGGCCGGCCTCCCCCTTGCTCCTTTATATACAGGCGCAGGGGGAACCTCTAGACACACAAGTTGATCACAAAGATCTCTCCCAGCCATGTGCGGTGCCCCCCTCCACCATAATCCACCTCGGTCATACCATAGCGGTGTTTAGGCGAAACCCTGCTGCGGTAGCTTCATCAACATCGTCACCACGCCATCGTGCTGACGAAACTCTTCCCCGAGCTCTACTGGATCGTGAGTTCGCGGGACGTCACCGAGATGAATGTGTGCTGAACGCGGAGGTGCTGTATGTTCGGTACTAAGGATCGGTCGATCATGAAGACGTACGACTACATCAACCGCGTTTTCATAACGCTTCTGCTTAACGGTCTACGAGGGTACATGGATGACACTCTCGCCTCTCGTTGTTATGCATCACCATGATCCTGCATGTGTGTAGGATTTTTTTTTGAAATTACTATGTTCCCCAACATTTACTACCTGTGTTGGGTTATCAAGACCATGTATTTCTTCAATAGGTGGTAAATTCTTAACATCTTCAGCTTTAATACCTTTTTCTGTCATAGATCTCTTTGCCTCTTGCATATCTTCAGGACTGAGAAATAGAATACCCCTTTTCTTCAGAGTTGGCTTAGGAGTTGGTTCAGGAAGTGTCCAATTATTTTCATTAGTCATCATATTATTCAATAGCAATTCAGCTTGATCTACAGTTCTTTCCCTGAAAACACAACCAGCACAACTATCCAGGTAATCTTTGGAAGCATCGGTTAGTCCATTATAAAAGATATCTTGTATTACATTTTTCTTGAGAGGATGATTAGGCAAAGCATTAAATAATTGGAGAAGCCTCCCCCAAGCTTGTGGGAGATTCTCTTCTTCAAATTGCACAAAATTACATATTTCCCTTAAAGTAGCTTGTTTCTTATGAGCGGGGAAATATTTAGCAGAGAAGTAATAGAGCATATCTTGGGGACTATGCACACAACCAGGATCAAGAGAATTAAACCATGTCTTAGCATCACCCTTTAATGAGAACGGAAATAACTTAAGGATAAAGTAATATCGAGTTTTCTCATCATGAGTAAACATGGTGGCTATATCATTTAATTTAGTAAGATATGCCACAACAGTTTCAGATTCATAGCCATAAAAAGGATCAGATTCAACCACAGTACACTACACAACAACATCGATGCAAGGACAGAAAAACTGCCAGGACAAGTCCCTTACAAGGGCGGTCAAACTGTCGGGAATGATTTTCTGCCGGCAGATAGAACTGCCATGAGAACGCTGCCGCAGATTATAATTCCCGGCAGATGGAGATGTGCCAGCAGTTTCTCTTCCCTCGTGTTCAGAATTCTCCTAGCAGTTCCTACTCTCCTGGCAGACATTTTCTGCCAGCAATCAATGGTTTACCCGGCAAATGATCTGCCGGTGGTGCCAAGTATCCCAATTAATAAGGCTATTATACTCTAGTATTGCATTCACTTCAGATTTACGTACACACTGACGATTCACATGATGCTGCATCCATTCAAATAAAGCAAGAGGATTCTGTAGATGCACTTCGCATATATATTATAAAATCTCATCATCAAACATTTGACAATATATACAATTAATTAAGTACACATGAAGACTTCCTCATAATTTAGCATCTGTAGTTTCTAGACATCTGAGCAGTACAAAATGTAACAAACACAAAGAGTAAAGCTTGTCAGGTCTTCTGTGTGAGCTCAACGCATATGGTTACAGTAAGGTGCCTTAACCATTCTTGCAGGAACATTTTCAACCTGGAAAGGAAGTGACCAAATGACAAGTACATGTATTAGAAAACATAATCTCCATTACATTTATTATGATACTCAAAGAATTACAGAGTGCTCCACCCCCAATTTTTATAAGAAAAACATCTACATAATCAAGAGATTTCTCAACAAATTTCCCTTTAAGGCATCAAATAAACATTCGATTTAACCAGAAACTAACAAATGTCAATAGTTTCAAGTTTGGGCGCATGAATTAAGCACATCTAGTTACCCTTCCTGGAAAGCATGAAAACAGTTTCAGGTCTGGACAGATAATGAAACCCATATGGCATGGTGTGATTACCTCTGGTATTAAGTTTACTTTCCTGAAAGTGAAGAATCATCAAACTTTGTCTGTACATAAGACAAAATAGGGACAACAGTCAAGAAAAAGGAAGTGATATCCACAACCTGTATGAATTTTTTACATCACAGGATCTTATCTTTTTGTATAAGTGATGTCTACTACACAACCATCTTCTTGTAGACGTTGTTGGGCCTCCAAGTGCAGAGGTTTGTAGGACAGTAGCAAATTTCCCTCAAGTGGATGACCTAAGGTTTATCAATCCGTAGGAGGCGTAGGATGAAGATGGTCTCTCTCAAGAAACCCTGCAACCAAATAACAAAGAGTCTCTTGTGTCCCCAACACACCCAATACAATGGTAAATTGTATAGGTGCACTAGTTCGGCGAAGAGATGGTGATACAAGTGCAATATGGATAGTAGATAATAGTTTTTGTAATCTGAAAATAGAAAAATAGCAAGGTAACAAATGATAAAAGTGAGCGTAAACGGTATTGCAATGTGTGGAAACAAGGCCTAGGGTTCATACTTTCGCTAGTGTAAGTTCCCTCAACAATACTAACATAATTGGATCACATAACTATCCCTCAACATGCAACAAAGAGTCACTCCAAAGTCACTAATAGCGGAGAACAAACGAAGAGATTATGGTAGGGTACGAAACCACCTGAAAGTTATTCTTTCCAATCAATCCGTTGGGCTATTCCTATAAGTGTCACAAACAGCCCTAGAGTTCGTACTAGAATAACACCTTAAGACACAAATCGACCAAAACCCTAATGTCAACTAGATACTCGAATGTCACCTCAAGTATCCGTGGGCATGATTATACGATATGCATCACACAATCTCAAATTCGTCTATTCAACCAACACAAAGGACCTCAAAGAGTGCCCCAAAGCTCTACCAGAGAATCACGACAAAAACATGTGCCAACCCCTATGCATAGGTTCATGGGCGGAACCCGCAAGATGATAACCAAAACATACATCAAGTGAATCACGTGATATCCTATTGTCACCACAGATATCCACGGCAAGACATACATCAAGTGTTCTCAAGTCTTTAAAGACTCAATCCGATAAGATTACTTCAAAGGGGAAACTCGATTCATTACAAGAGAGAAGTGGGGGAGGAGAAACATAAGATCCAACTATAATAGGAAAGCTCGTGATACATCAAGATCGTGCCAAATCAAGAACACGAGAGAGAGAGAGAGATCAAACACATAGCTACTGGTACATACCCTCAGCCCCGAGGGAGAACTACTCCCTCCTCGTCATGGAGAGCATCGGGATGATGAAGATGGCCACCGGAGAAGGATTGCCCCCTCCGGCAGGGTGCCGGAACGGGTCTAGATTGTTTTTCGGTGGCTATAGAGGCTTTTGGCGGCAGAACTCCCGATCTATTGTGCGTTCTGGAAGTTTTAGGTCACGTAAGTATATATGGGTGCAGGAGGTACGTCAGGGGAGCCACGAGGGTCCCACGAGACAAGGGGTGCGCCCCAGGGGGGTGGGCGTGCCCCTACCCTCGTGAGCTCCTCCTTCATTACTTGACGTGGGGTCCAAGTCCATCGGGTGGCTTTCATTCCAAAAATAACTTCTCTAGTTGATTTCGTTCCGTTTCGACTCCGTCTGATATTCCTTTTCTTCAAAACACTGAAATAGGCATAAAACAACAAATTTGGGCTGGGCCTCCGGTTAATAGGTTAGTCCCGAAAGTAATATAAAAGTGGATAATAAAGCCCGATATTACCCAAAACAGTAGATAATATAGCATGGAGCAATCAAAAATTATAGACACGTTGGAGGCGTATCAAGCATCCCCAAGCTTAATTGCTGCTCGTCCTCGAGTAGGTAAATGATAAAAAGTGAATTTTTTATGCGGAGTGCTACTTGGCATAATTTCAATGTAATTCTTCGTAATTGTGGCATGAATATTCAGATCCATAAGATTCAAGACAAAAGTTCATATTGACATAAAAATAATAATACTTCAAGCATACTAACTAAGAAATCATGTCTTCTCAAAATAACATGGCTAAAGAAAGCTATCCCTACAAAATCATATAGTCTGGCTATGCTCCATCTTCACCACACAAAATATTTAAATCATCCACAACCCCGATGACAAGCCAAGCAATTGTTTCATACTTTTGATGTTCTCAAACTTTTTCAATCTTCACGCAATACATGAGCGTGAGCCATGGATATAGCACTATAGGTGGAATAGAGTGGTGGTTGTGGAGAAGACAAAAAGGAGAAGATAGTCTCACATCAACTAGGCGTATCAACGGGCTATGGAGATGCCCATCAATAGATATCAATGTGAGTGAGTAGGGATTGCCATGAAACGGATGCACTAGAGCTATAAGTTTATGAAAGCTCAAAAAGAAACTAAGTGGGTGTGCATCCAACTTGCTTGCTCACGAAGACCTAGGGCATTTTGAGGAAGCCCATCATTGGAATATACAAGCCAAGTTCTATAATGAAAGATTCCCACTAGTATATGAAAGTGACAACATAGGAGACTCTCTATCATGAAGATCATGGTGCTACTTTGAAGCACAAGTGTGGAAAAAGGATAGTAGCATTGTCCCTTTTATTTTTTTATTTTTTTTGCCTTTCCTTTTTTATTTGGCCTATCTTTTATTTTTTTTGGCCTTTCTTTTTTGGGGGACAATGATCTATTAATGATGATCATCACACTTTTATTTTCTTACAACTCAAGAATTACAACTCGATACTTAGAACAAGATATGACTCTATATGAATGCCTCCGGCGGTGTACCGGGATTGCGATGAATCAAGAGTGACATGTATGGAAAATTATGAATGGTGGCTTTGCCACAAATACGATGTCAACTACATGATCATGCAAAGCAATATGACAATGATGAAGCGTGTCATAATAAACGGAATGGTGGAAAGTTGCATGGCAATATATCTCGGAATGGCTATGGAAATGCCATAATAGGTAGGTAAGGTGGCTGTTTTGAGGAAGGTATATGGTGGGTTTATGGTACCGGCAAAAGTTGCGCGATACTAGAGAGGCTAGCAATGGTGGAAGGGTGAGAGTGCGTATAATCCATGGACTCAACATTAGTCATAAAGAACTCATATACTTATTGCAAAAATCTATTAGTTATCGAAACAAAGTACTACGTGCATGCTCCTAGGGGGATAGATTGGTAGGAAAAGACCATCGCTCGTCCCCGACCGCCACTCATAAGGAAGACAATCAATAAATAAATCATGCTCTGACTTCATCACATAACGGTTCACCATACGTGCATGCTACGGGAATCACAAACTTCAACACAAGTATTTATCAAATTCACAACTACTCAACTATCATGACTCTAATATTACCATCCTCATATCTCAAAACAATCATCATGTATCAAACTTCTCTTAGTATTCAACACACTCATAAGAGAATTTTATTATTAATCTTGTATACCTAGCATATTAGGATTTTAAGCAAAATTACCATGCTATTTAAGACTCTCAAAATAATATAAGTGAAGCATGAGAGTTCTTCTATTTCTTCAAAATAAAACTACCACCATGCTCTAAAAGATATAAGTGAAGCACTAGACCAAATGACAAACTACTCCGAAAGATATAAGTGAAGATCAATGAGTAGTCGAATAATTATGCAACTATGTGAAGACTCTCTAACATTTAATAATTTCAGATCTTGGTACTCTATTCAAACAGCAAGCAAAGTAAAATAAAATGACATCTAAGAATAGCAAACATCATGTGAAGAAGCAAAAACTTAGGATCAACCGATACTAACCGATAGTTGTTGAAGAAGAAAGGTGGGATGCCAACCGGGGCATCCCCAAGCTTAGACCTTGAGAATTCTTGAAATATCATCTTGGGGTGCCTTGGGAATCCCCAAGCTTGAGATTTTGTGTCTCCTTAATTCCTCTCATATCACGGCCTCCCTAAATCTCAAAAGCTTCATCCACAAAAAACTCAACAAGGACTCGTGAGATAAGTTAGTATAAACCATTGCAAAAACCTTATCATACTCTACTGTAGCAAATCACTAAAATTACTATTCAACATTGCATACTAAATGCCTCTGCATATTTAATAGTCCTATCCTCAAATAGAATCATTAAAGAAGAAAACATATGCAAACAATGCAAACATAACAAAAATCTGCCTAAACAGGATAGTCTGTAAAGAATGCTGCAACATCCATACTTCCATGCCTTCCCACCCACCCAGGTTCAAGGCTTGGTACTTGCAATTTGGGTTTGTTGCACCAATTATACTATAGGGGGCTCCCTTACAGTCTTTCTATCAAAAAATTATGAAATAAAATTCCCACTGTAGTAAATTTATCAGAGCTTAATATGCAAAAGGTTTCAACATTTTATCACATTCTGACTTTTCTAGGGAATTATTGCAACAGCGGTAAACTTTCTGTTTTCAAACAGCAACATATATACTTGTAACATAGCCATAGTAAAGGCTATAAATGCCACTTTTATTGAAATAAAAGATTCAAAACATTATTCTAAATAACAGGAAGGAAATACTAACAAAATAAATTGACGCTCCAAGCAAAACACATATCATGTGGCGAATAAAAATATAGCTCCAAGTAAAGTTACCGATGAACGAAGACGAAAGAGGGGATGCCTTCCGGGGCATCCCCAAGCATAGGCTATTCGCTGTCCTTGAATATTACCTTGGGGTGCCTTGGGAATCCCCAAGCTTATGCTCTTTCCACTCCTTATTCCATAGTCCATCGAATCATTACCCAAAACTTGAAAACTTCACAACACAAAACTTAACAGAAAACTCGTAAGCTCCGTTAGTATAAGAAAATAAATCACCATTTCAAGGTACTGTAATGAACTAATTCTTTATTTATATTGGTGTTATATCTACTGTATTCCAACTTCTCTATGGTTCATACCCTCCAATACTACTCATAGATTCATCAAAATAAGCAAACAACACATAGAAAGCAGAATCTGTCAGAAACAGAACAGTCTGCAGTAATCTGGATCAAACGTATATTCTGGAACTCATAAAATTCTCAAATAAATTTATCGACCTGAGGAATTTATCTATTAATCATCTGAAAAACGAATTAACTAAATATCACTCTCCAAATAAAAATGGCAGCAGTTCTCGTGAGCGCTAAAGTTTCTGTTTTTTACAGCATGATCAACAAGACTTTCCCCAAGTCTTCCCAAAGGTTCTACCTGGCACAAACACTAATTAAACACATAAAACAACATCTCAACAGAGGCTAGATGAATTATTTATTACTAAACAGGAACAAAAAGCAAGGAACAAGAATAAAATTGGGTTGCCTCCCAGCAAGCGCTATCGTTTAATGCCCCTAGCTAGGCATGATGATTTGAACGATGCTCACACAAAAGATAAGAACTGAAACATAAAGAGAGCATCATTAAGAATATGACTAACACATTTAAGTCTAACCCTCTCCCTATGAATAGGGATTTTGTGAGCAAACAACTTGTGGGAACAATAATCAACTAGCATAGGAAGGTAAAACAAGCATAACTTCAAAACTTTAAGCACATAGAGAGGATACTTGATATTATTGCAATTCCTATAAGCATATATTCCTCCCTCATAATAATTTTCAGTAGAATCATGAATGAATTCAACAATATAACCAGCACCTAAAGAATTCTTTTCATGGTCTACAAGCATGCAAAATTTACTACTCTCCACATAAGCAAAATTCTTCTCATCAATAGTAGTGGGAGCAAACTCAACGAAATAACTATCATGTGATTGAAAATTAAGATCAAGATGAGAAGTTTCATGGTTATCATTATTCTTTAAATCATATGTGTCATCACAATAATCATCATAGATAGGAGGCATGCTTTCATCATAATAAATTTGCTCATCAAAACTTGGGGGACAAAAAATATCATCTTCATCAAACATAGCTTCCCCAAGCTTGTGGCTTTGCATATCATTAGCATAATAGATATTCAAGGAATTCATACTAACAACATTGCAATCATTCTCATCATTCAAAAATTTAGTGCCAAACATTTTATAGATTTCTTCTTCTAGCACCTGAGCACAATTATCCTTTCCATCATACTCACGAAAGATATTAAAAAGATAAAGCGTATGAGACAAACTCAATTCCATTTTTTATAGTTTTCTTTTATAAACTAAACTAGTGATAAAAAAGAAACTAAAAGACTCAATTGCAAGATCTAAAGATATACCTTCAAGCGCTAACCTCCCCGGCAACGGCGCCAAAAAAGAGCTTGATGTCTACTACACAACCTTCTTCTTGTAGACGTTGTTGGGCCTCCAAGTGCAGAGGTTTGTAGGACAGTAGCAAATTTCCCTCAAGTGGATGACCTAAGGTTTATCAATCCGTATGAGGCGTAGGATGAAGATGGTCTCTCTCAAGCAACCCTGCAACCAAATAACAAAGAGTCTCTTGTGTGCCCAACACACCCAATACAATGGTAAATTGTATAGGTGCACTAGTTCGGCGAAGAGATGGTGATACAAGTGCAATATGGATAGTAGATAATAGTTTTTGTAATCTGAAAATATAAAAACAGCAAGGTAACAAATGATAAAAGTGAGCGTAAACGGTATTGCAATGTGTGGAAACAAGGCCTAGGGTTCATACTTTCGCTAGTGTAAGTTCCCTCAACAATACTAACATAATTGGATCACATAACTATCCCTCAACATGCAACAAAGAGTCACTCCAAAGTCACTAATAGCGGAGAACAAACGAAGAGATTATGGTAGGGTACGAAACCACCTGAAAGTTATTCTTTCCAATCAATCCGTTGGGCTATTCCTATAAGTGTCACAAACAGCCCTAGAGTTCGTACTAGAATAACACCTTAAGACACAAATCGACCAAAACCCTAATGTCAACTAGATACTCGAATGTCACCTCAAGTATCCGTGGGCATGATTATACGATATGCATCACACAATCTCAGATTCGTCTATTCAACCAACACAAAGGACCTCAAAGAGTGCCCCAAAGTTCTACCAGAGAATCACGACAAAAACGTGTGCCAACCCCTATGCATAGGTTCATGGGCGGAACCCGCAAGATGATAACCAAAACATACATCAAGTGAATCACGTGATATCCCATTGTCACCACAGATATCCACGACATACATCAAGTGTTCTCAAGTCTTTAAAGACTCAATCTGATAAGATTACTTCAAAGGGGAAACTCGATTCATTACAAGAGAGAAGAGGGGGAGGAGAAACATAAGATCCAACTATAATAGCAAAGCTCGCGATACATCAATATTGTGCCAAATCAAGAACACGAGAGAGAGAGAGAGAGATCAAACACATAGCTACTGGTACATACCCTCAGCCCTGAGGGAGAACTACTCCCTCCTCATGATGGAGAGCTCCGGGATGATGAAGATGGCCACCGGAGAAGGATTTCCCCTCCGGCAGGGTGCTGGAACGGGTCTAGATTGGTTTTCGGTGGCTACGGAGGCTTCTGGCGGCAAAACTCCCGATCTATTGTGTGTTCTGGAAGTTTTAGGTCACATAAGTATATATGGGTGCAGGAGGTACGTCAGGGGAGCCACGAGGGTCCCACGAGACAAGGGGGAGCGCCCCAGGGGGGTGGGCGTGCCCCCTGCCCTCATGAGCTCCTCCTTCGTTCCTTGACGTGGGGTCCAAGTCCATCGGGTGGATTCATTCCAAAAATAACTTCTCTAGTTGATTTCGTTCTGTTTCGACTCCGTCTTATATTCCTTTTCTTCAAAACACTTAAATAGGCATAAAACAACAAATCTGCGCTAGGCCTCCGGTTAATAGGTTAGTCCCGAAAGTAATATAAAAGTGGATAATAAAGCCCAACATTGCCCAAAACAGTAGATAATATAGCATGGAGCAATAAAAAATTATAGATACGTTGGAGACGTATCAATAAGCACACAAAGGCAAGTAGGCTTAACTCAAAAGAACAGATAGAACTTTTTCACAAGCATATATAATGATATTCATGTGTGAGCTTCTCGAAATACAAGGACATTTTCAAATAATGCTACTATATATATAGAGAGAAAAGACATGTAGGATATAAATGAATCATGCAAAATACCTCTTTCACCAATCATATCACAAATTAGTACCCTGATTCCTCAAGAACAACCAACATGCAATTAGATTTCAAGTAAAGATGAATCTGTAACCATTGCAATGAAATATATAGAAAATTAATCAAGACATTCCAAAGTTTACTATATACAACTCTACTGCTGATTAGAACTTTACTTTTCAAATAATGTTATAGGTCTGTACTGAAGTGTAGTATCTTGAACCTTCAACCTTACAACACTGTAAGAGCTCATAAAAGAAGACCTTAATTAAGAGCGGCATGTACCAGAATGAGTAGAATATCAACACATACGTTTTAACTACTACGGAATAAGCACATATCTCAATTCCCTTCCATGCACAAGACTTCAAGTTGTAGTGAACTAGGTTCATAAAGCTTTTTCTAGAAATAAATAATATATACATGAGATTTGGATCAGATAATATCAAGAAATAACTATTCGAAAGCAAGTAGTCATATATACCAGAACACGTATTTCTACTAGCATAATTTTCAACTTTCAGTGTGAATCTACAGCAAGGCCAACAACTTTTTACACACGGAAATATGTACTAGACTATGCATAGGAATACATGAGAAGGCAACACCTATGATCTTCATAAATGGTTCTATGGCAGGCAGACCAACAACTATGTTTCAATTACTACCCAATAACAAAATACTAAGCTTCAGAATACACAGGGCATGCAAAAGCTCAGTTCTAGTACATGTAAAAGCTTCCAGTAATTGTAATGCTTACCAGATCATCAATATGCAAACCACATACAATATATCATATCAGCTCTAAATTTTGAACACTGCTTGGGGCCAAGGACATAGATGAGGCACTACCCGGGGGAAGATGGCGTTGTCGACGCTACTTGGTGGAGAGGACAAAGAAGATGCACGCTGCTCACAGAACAAACAAACTGAAAAGTTTATTTCAGTGATAGCACCAAATGAAAATTAGAGAGTTGTTTGTCAGGATTACATATAGAAAAAAGAGCATGACACTCAACTAGCCTCATGACCCATTTTCCGAAAAAAATCTACCTAGGGGCATAGCTCCAATTTCCATTACTAAAAACTAACAGAACACAACCACATGTCTCAGGTTAGTCCCCCTTTAGGGGCACCCTCTAAACATCAGAAACTAAGCCACACAGACCAGCACTGCCACCAAACCTGTATGCAAAAAATAAACAACGAGCAACCAAAACGTTCTAATTATCAGCAACAAAACAAAAGTATTATTTTAGAGCAAAATTATTGCACCTGTATATTCCAAGAAATGTAACTAAACTACAGGAGAAAAGTAAAACATCGTGACTAGAATTTTGCACATTATATATTGCATCCAAGCTAAAATGACACATTTTGACATAGCCCTACAGATGAAAGTACAAAAAAATTGCGAACTGGCCCAATCCAGCCCTGCTTTTTCATTAATTCAAGAAACAAGAATCTAGGAATACCAGTTTTTGCAGATCCACAAACAAAAGATAAACCACACCACCGAGTACAGAGTACTCCCCAACAAGTAAATGTACAGATAGACTGCCAATAGATAAAAGAAACCATCAACTCCTCATGTATTTCATCGCAAGCATGAATGTACCAATTTGGTGGAGGACTGGTTCGTAGAGGACGAGGTGCTGCTAGCGGGAGGAGCTCCTGGATGAGTCGGCACTGCTTGAGGAAGCGAGCAAGTAGACGATGGCAGGGGAGCTGGCCGCGGTGCTGCTCGGAGAGAAAGTGTCGGGAGGCAGCGCTGGGGGCGCAGGGGAGGTTGTCTAGGAGCGCCGACTTTGGTCGGGGAAGGAAGCTGTCGCTCGATGTGGCAGAGGTCAAGGAGGAAGCGGTGAAGAGTGCTCGCCGGCGGATGAGGAGGTTGCTAGGGCACTCCGCTCGGGTGGCTGGGCGACGGCGGCGTCGGGGAAGGGGGAGGGGGCCTCGGGGTGAGATTCGATTTTCCTAGGGTTCGATTTGGGGAGAAACTTGGAAGGTTAGAGACGAGCAGTAGTGGGGATTGTTCTTTTTTTTGTTTGGCGTGCCAATATTTTCCATCTCTCGCGGGACGTTTAGGCCCAATATGTTCTACTTTCTGGCTCGTACCATGTACCGGCAGTTTATGGGCCGCAACTTAGTTTTCCCGGCAGAAAACATGTCAATAATCATTCGCGGCAGTCCACATGCCCCGGTACCTTAACTTCTCCTGGCAGTTTCTCTGCCCATACCTACTTGTGCCGGCAGAAATGTAATCCCTGGCAGATTTTTTGCCCTTGATAAGGTATTTCTCCCAGCAGTTAACTGCCCCTAATTAACTGTTGTGGTGTAGTGGTAATTAACTCAGGATCGACAGAGAAATCATAATCCTTATCAGTAATAAAGATAGGTGAAGTAGCAAAAGCAGGGTTTCATTCTAGCATTCAAAGACTTGTCTTTAAGCTTAGCTAATAATTTCTTAAGATCAGATCTATTATTGCAAGCTAAAAAGTCTCTAGCAGTTTCTTCATCCATAACATAACCCTCAGGAACAACAGACAATTCATATATAGGGGGAGAATTGTAACGCCCCGGACACACCCGCCGGTGGTCGTTACTCCTGGCGGGATCTAGACTGGCCTCACAGATCAATACTAGTCTTTTCTGCGCACTTTGTCCTCACTCGTGCGCACCCGGGAGCAACTTCCCGGTCGGTCACCCATCATGAAATTTCTCCAAGCTGAGCATGCTTAACTTTGGAGTTCTGTCCGAATGGTCTCCCGGAAAATAAGGAATTCCTTATTGATATGAGTAGTCTATCATCCCTATTAAGCCAGGCTATCACATACACCCCCACTCAGAGGAACTGACATCCTCGTCGGGCCACAGGAACGTTCCCTCTTGGCACATATGTCTGTGCTTCTAGTCTGGCACATGTGCCATGCCGTGTGCCACGACGGGTCACAAACGTCATGCACAACATGACCACGCACCTGTCTGCAAACATCCGTGTAATCGTGAGGGTTGGCTCTAATACCAACTTGTAACGCCCCAGACACACTCGCTGGTGGTTGTTACTCCCGGCGGGATCTAGACTGGCCTCACAGATCAATACTAGTCTTTTCTATGCACCTTGTCCTCACTCGTGCGCACTCGAGAGCAACTTCCCGGTCGGTCACCCATCCTGAAATTTCTCCAAGCTGAGCACGCTTAACTTTGGAGTTCTGTCCGAATGGGCTCCCGGAAAAGAAGGAATTCCTTATTGATATGAGTAGTCTATCATCCCTATTAAGCCAGGCTATCACAAGAATCTTCATCATCACTTTCATCAATATTGTTAGTTTCAATAATTTCATTCTCTCTAGCCCTAGCAAGCTGTTCATCAAGAAATTCACCTAGTGGCACAGTAGTATCAAGCATAGAAGTAGTTTCATCATAAGTATCAAGCAAAGCAGAAGTGGCATCATCAATAACATGTGACATATCAGAATGAATAGAAAGTGTAGGTGTCACAAGTTTACTCAAAACAGAAGGTGAATCAAGTGCAGAGCTACATGGCAGTTCCTTACCTCCCCTCGTAGTTGAGGGAAAATCTTGGTTCTTTGATTTTTCAAGTTCTTCATAGTGATCAGCAGATATAAATCCCAAGTGACTCAAAGAAAGAGCTATGCTCCCCAGCAACAGCGCCAGAAAATAGTCTTGATAACCCACAATTATAGGGATCGCAATAGTTTTCGAGGGTAGAGTATTCAGCCAAAATTTATTGATTCGACACAAGGGGAGACAAAGAATATTCTCAAGTATTAGCAGCTGAGTTGTCAATTCAACCACACCTGGAAACTTAATATCTGTAGCAATGTATTTAGTGTCAAAGTAGTATGATAGTAGCGGTAATGGTAGCGAAAGTAATAGTTTTGGTTTTATAGTGATTGTAACAGTAGCAACGGAAAAGTAAATAAGCGAAGAACAATATGTGAAAAGCTCATAGGAAATGGATCAGTGATGGATAATTATGTCGGATGAGATTCCTCATGCAATAGTTATAACATAGGGTGACACAATACTAGCTCCAGTTCATCAATGTAATGTAGGCATGTAATCCGAATATAGTCATACGTGCTTATGGAAAAGAACTTGCATGACATCTTTTGTCCTACCCTCCCGTGGCAGCGGGGTCCTATTAGAAACTAAGGGATATTAAGGCCTCCTTTTAATAGAGTACCAGACCAAAGCATTAACACATAGTTAATACATGAACTCCTCAAACTACAATCATCACCGGTAAGTATGCCGATTATTGTCACTTCGGGGTTAACGGATCATAACACATAATAGGTGACTATAGACTTGCAAGATAGGATCAAGAACTCACATATATTCATGAAAACGTAATAGGTTTAGATCTGAAATCATGGTACTCGGGCCCTAGTGACAAGCATTAAGCATAGCAAAGTCATAGCAACATCAATCTCAGAACATAATGGATACTAGGGATCAAACCCTAACAAAACTAACCCGATTACATGATAAATCTCATCCAACCCATCACCGTCTAGCAAGCCTACGAGGGAATTACAGACGCACAGCGGTGAGCATCATGAAATTGGTGATGGAGGAAGGTTGATGATGACGATGGCGACAGATTCCCCTCTCCGGAGCCCCGAACGGACTCCAGATCAGCCTTCCCGAGAGAGTTTAGGGCTTGGCGGCGGCTCTGTATCGTAAAACGCGACGAATCTTTCTCGCTGATTTTTTATCCCCGAAAGTGAATATATGGAGTCAAGATGGACGTCGGTGGAGCGTCAGGGGGCCCATGAGGCAGGGGGCGTGCCCAGGGGGTAGGCGCGCCCCCTACCCTCATGGACAGGGTGTGGTCCCCCTGACATGGATCTTTTCGCTAGTATTTTTTATATATTCCAATAATAATCTCTGTTGATTTTCAGGTCATTCCGAGAACTTTTATTTCTGCATAAAAATAACACCATGGCAATTCCGCTGAAAACAACGTCAGTCCGGGTTAGTTCCATTCAAATCATGCAAGTTAGAGTCCAAAACAAGGGAAAAAGTGTTTGGAAAAGTAGATACGACGGAGACGTATCACCGCATGATTAATTAGGTAGTTTCTTGTTTAGTTTGGACAGCAGAGTCCATTTCAGATTTTGGTGGGATTGAGTCGGTTGAGAACTTGTGCCTGCGCGCACCATATAAATAAAAGCTACGGCCGTGTAACAGGGCAGATTATTTTTTACGTGAGTTGAATAAAAAGTTAGAAAATGTCCGATGTCGAGGAACACCATATATTGTGTTTGCTTTTGCTGATCCAGGTTGGATTTTGTCATTGCTACGCGTGGAGTTGATTCAATCTGCTCGACACCAGTTTTTGATCTGATGGTCTTGCATCTTTGCTTGGCCGGAATTTCTTGTGTTGCTGCCGGTATCGTGAAAGATTGGACCGACGAACGACTCACATCTAGTCGAGTCCTTATCAAATGGTATTCAGAGCTAAGATTGCTCATGGTACTGTGTTGATCAAGATGTCAACCTCGGTCAACAAGGGTGGTGAGGTTGCTGCTGATTTTGAGGAAATAGTATGTCCAGTGTATGAGGATGATATTCCTTAAAATATTCGGGATGGTTTTGACCACACGTGCAACTACATCAAGAAATGTCATGATGCGCTTGGAAAAACGATAGATGTCTTGATCACTCAGTTCTATGGTTTGGCAGACATCATCAATATGCCGGCAACGAATTCTGCACCACCACAGATTGCTCCGGTTGCTCCACTGCGTTATGCACCACCAGCTCGCGATGGACATGCTGGCGTGCATGATCGCTGTTAGGCGGCACAACCTCATGTTGGAGATGACGGTCTTGATGACGGTGTTGACTAGGCAGCGTGGTACGCTCCACGGCCACGACACTATGAGCCTCATCTTGAAACTTCTGTTCATGGTGGAGTGCATGACCGAGTTGGTCAAGATGCGCGTGTTCCTTTGGATGATGGAATTGGGTGCATAAAAATTTCTATTCCTTCATTCTCTGGCAAGTGCGAACCAGAAGTCTATTTGGAGTGGGAGATGCGCGTTGATCAAATTTTTGATTTCCATCATTATAGCGAAGAGAAGAAAGTTCAACTTGCTGGAATTGAGTTCACCGGTTGCGTGCTAATTTGTTGGAATCAAATTTGCCGATCGTGACATCGTCCGATGACTTGGCGAGGGATGAAAGAATTCATGAGGTGATGTTTTGTTCCTAAGCACTATAGAAGAGATATGTACAACAAGTTGCAGCGGCTCTTTGAAGGTAATATGAGTGTAGATAAATATTACAAGGAGATGGAATTGCTTATGATACATGCTGGGACAACGGAGGATCCGGAGGTGACCATGTCACGTTTCTTTAATGGGCTAAATATTGAGGTGCATGATCGTGTTGAGATGGTGGTTTACTACAACATACATGAACTTGTGCACCAAGCTGCGCATGCAGAACAACAAATTAAGTGATGCCAAGGCAGTACCGTTAATAGTACCACTTTGAACACATGGCGACGCTCGCAGCATAAGAGTGAGGATGTCGGTCCAAACTTCAGAACGACAACATCAAATTGCTCTCATGGTTCTGTGCAAAAGGATGCTTCAAACTCAGGACTGTCGAAGGATGATTCTACTGCATAGTCGACTACACGTACTAGTGACATTGAGTGTTTCAAGTGTGGAGGAAGGGGGCATATGAGGCGTGAATGTCCTAATGAGTGTTGCTCACAAGAGATGGCTATACATCTACGAGTGATGAAGAGGCAGTTTCCGACACTTCTGGTAAAAAATTTGAATGTACTGAAAATGCGACTGCTGGTTCTGAAGCTGCTGAATCATATCTGTCTTTGATGGTGAAGCGAGTGCAAGAGGATCGCATTGAGTATTAGGGGCAACGTTGGAATATTTTTCAAACTCAATGTCAAATTAACAACACCAATTGTAAGTTGATCATAGACGGAGGAAGCTACATCAATGCGATCAACAAGGGATTGGTGGAAGCTTTGGGGTTACCTGCATGAAGGCACCCTCAACCACACTGCATCGACTGGTTATATCAGTCGTGCAGACTAAAAATTGCTCACAAGGAGCGTCTTAATTTTTCGGTTGGTGACTATACGGACACCGTGATTTGTGATATTTTGCCGATGGATGCATGTCACTTATTGTTGGGGAGACCTTGGCAATATGATCATCACGCCACACATGATGGAAGGTTGAACACTTATTCTTTTCGGCATGCCGAAAGACGATGCGCGCTACATCCCATGTTTTCTAGTGATATTAAGGAGGATACTATTCTATCATTAAAGAAGAAGAAGGAGATCCCAAAGCCTACAACGAAACCGAGGACAACTTTGTTTCAAGATGGAGGGAATGATGTGGCTATCAGTGACGGTAGTTACCATGGGAGAATCATGAGCACATCTAAAGCGGTCAACAATGAGAAGATTATTTATTTTGGAAAATTTCCTGTTCAACTGGTTGCACCGGACGAAGTCAAGCCCACCTTCAAAACTCCTTCTGCTACATGATTATGGTAGGAATGATACTTGTCAATTTGATGTGGGTCCGTAGCATGCAAAATCACGTCCAAGTCTTTTGTTCTACTTATGTAGTCCTTTCTGAGTCCAAGTTAATTGGTAGGTGATCAACGTGGCCGCATGATTAATTAGGTAGTTTCTTGTTTAGTTTGGATACCAGAGTCCGTTTCAGATTTTGTTGGGATTGAGTTGGTTGAGAACATGTGCCTGCGTGCACCATATAAATAAAGGCTACGACCATGTACCAAGGTGGATTAGTTTTTACGTGAGTTGAATAAAAAGTCAGAAAATGTCCCATGTCGGGGGACACCAAATATTGTGTTTGCTTTTGCTGATCCAGGTTGGATTTTGTCATTGCTACGTGTGGATTTGATTCAGTTTGCTCGACGCTAGTTTTTGATCTGATGGTCTTGCATCTTTGCTTGGCCGGAATATCTTGTGCTGCTGCCAGTATCGTGAAAGATCGGACCGACGAATGACTCACATCTAGTCAAGTCCTTATCGTGCCTGGCCTTGGTCGTCATGGGTCACATCACGTGAACCTCACGAGGTGCACCTTGCATACATATCTCCGCTCCTCGGAAGCCGGCTTGGTGAGGCTACCCCCGAGGGAGGTTTTGGTGTCATCCGCCTCACGAGGATCTTGGGTTGTTGTTGCTGAAGCTGGGCCGTACCGGGCTGTCGACAGGGCCACGCTGTGGGCCGCAGGCAGGCAATTCTGGGCTCCCCGTTCCCAGGACACCGACAGTAGCCCCCGGGCCCAAGGCACGCTCAAACTTGGCTCCGAGGTGAAGCCAAAGGGCAAGTGCGGAGCGCCGCAGGCCCTAACCGCCTACAACCTTGATTGACGTGTGGCAATTAATGGGTCGTGGGCGTCTCCGCTCCCCCGCTACCTCGACAACTGCTCCTGGCTGACAAAAAGGCTGGCATCCGCTGCGAAGTCTTCATTTCCCTTCCTTTGCCTTGCTCCAGATCCCCTTTCCCTTCTACTCAGAAAACCTCCAGATTCGCCAATCTCATCTCAAATCAGTGACCAATGGCCACCGATAAGGCTGGATCCTCCGCCATGTCCGAGCGCCAAGCCTCCTGGTGCAAGCCGGCCTTGACCGCGTCCACCATCACCGAGGAGAAGCACCTCGCCGCCATGCTCTCCGCCTCGGCCATGACGCGTGTCTTCAGGGACCTCCACCTTCGTGACCCCAACTTCAACTTTGGATCCTTGCTTGAGCCTGTGGACCTAGAGCACTGCGCTGCTGCTGCCGAAGCCGTGAAGGACCAGGTGGACGCCCTGCTGCAGAAATTACTCGCCATCGACCCCGTGCCCCCGGCTGACGGCGCCGCCGAGCCCACAGCCACGGCTGATGGCACAGGCGACGACGACGTTGTCGACGACGGGGCACCCCTCACAGGCGATGGCGACGCCCAAGGCTGAGGAAGAAGCTCGCTGGTGGCACTCTCCTTCATCTTATCTCCTGCGACATGTATCGTGCCTCGTGGAGGCGTAAGAACTTATGTGCTTGGCACTTTTAAGAAATAGTATGTATTGTAATAATTTGCTAGGATTTGCAACTTCCATCTCGTTTGCTTTAATGTTCTGCGACGGCAGGGCCCGGCCCCGCGCATACCTCAGTCGCCGTTGGGTCATCCGGATCACCAGGACGAGACCAAGGGGTGAGGGGCTACGTGACCAGTTAGGCTCCTGAGTCGCGATGCTCAGGAGTCCCCCTTGATGTACGAACAACCCTCGGGAAGGAGGTGCGAGAGTGGATCTTAGCGTTCTGCGTTGGCAGGGCCCGGCCCCGCGCATACCTCAACCACTGTTGGGTCATCCGAATCACCAGGACGAGGCCAAGGGATGAGGGGCTACATGACCAGTTAGACTCATGAGTCGCGATGCTCAGGAGTAACCCTTGATGTATGAACATACCTCCATACCTTTCCTCACCAAGGTCCCGCTCGGGAGGGGAGCGCGATGACCAGGTCCGAGGGACCTGGCAGGGTGGCGTACGCCAGGCGTGACCTGAGCGTAGCCCCCGTGCCCAGCCCCCTCGCGCGACTCTCCCGAAGGGAAAGTGTTGCGATGAGGCTGGCCACTGAGCCTGGCGGCTCCCTGAGGTTAATGCGGCCATGGGTCCGCCCCCAGTTGTTTATCACCAGCATGGAGCATGGCGCTTCCGCACTTGCACGGGCATAGCCGCTCCTCGACCGTGTCGACTGCCAGCGTGGAGCTTGGTGCTTCCACCGGTGCGTGGGTGGGGAATCCCTCTAAGTGGAGCCCCCGAGGCGTGTATAGCCCCGCCCTGACACGTGGCTTGCATGGCAGGGCTGGAGGAGGTGTGTCCGGGCACTCGTGAGCCAGCGCGGGACTCACAAGGCCCTACCTCAAGGCGGGTTGTGCTTGAACTTGATTTGGAACACCTATGATGGCCCTGCGAGATGGTCAGACAACCTGCGCCGAATGAATCTCCTAAGGCTATCACATGAGAAGGCCAAACACCAACGACCCCAAGAGGTGACGTGAACGGGGCCGGCCAACCAGACAGCACTCAGCCATTAGGTTTATCAATGCTACAGGGACAGACCTGTGCACAGACGCCGTGCCCAGTCTTCTCATGCAAAAATCCTGAAGAAAGACAACCGGCACACGGCTCCCGTGGTGACGAGGCACCGTGTTCCACGCCCTAACTTACCCGCCCCCGATTAGCTCATGTGAGAACAAGGCGCCAAGGACCATGGGAGGTGACGTGCACGGGAGCTAGCCCGCAAGCCAGAGCTCAGCCACTTGGGTTTAGCGACGCTGTAGGGACGAACCCGAGCACAGACGCCGTGCCCGCCCTTAATCATGAGGCGGTTGTGGGTGGGCTTGCAAGGGCATGCGATGATCATGGCAACGAAGTACCGGACAGGCAGATGATAATCATAAAGCAACTTATGGAAGGAGGTAAAGCTAGCTCTGATAGATGCAAGACTGATACATGCCACACGGATAGACCCACACGGCCTGGGGATGATGCAGCCCAAGGGGCGCCCCCAATAAAGCGAATCGAAGATGCAAGAAAGATAAACGCCGCAGAGACAGGCCCATGCGATCTGGGGATAATGCAGCCCGAGGGGCGCCCCCAACTGAATAAACTGGAAAATGTCACCTGGCTCCGTTGCTGAAGAGATGTTGGAGTAGCTGAAGGCGCGTGTTGAAGAAGTCGCTCCTCACGAGCCGCCTGGGTCCTGAACCTCGGGAGGCTCTGGAGGCTCGTGAAGAACTGTTGATATCTCTGCCAAGACCGCGTGGTGTCTAGCCTCCTAAGCCGACACGATGCTCTGCAGGCAACGCTAGAAGGTAATAGCCGCATTCGGCAGACCAAAAGGCACGCGAACCTAGCTGTGAGGGGGGCCCTCACACCGACCAACTTGCGATGCCTAGAAGCGCTCCTGGGATACGGCCCTGTTGAGCCCTGGAATGTTGACTCAGATGCGCAGCTGATTGTCCTCGCCAGGACAAGGAGCCACGCCAGGTGGTGGGCAGCGGTCGCCGTGCATGGCTCTCGCCTCTTGAAGCTCCTCGGCCGCCTTGGTGATGAACTCTTGAGCACCCGGCACCCTGTGCCTTGTGCCCTCGTGAGGGAAGCGTGCGATGAAGCATGCCTCCATGTGGTGCCCGAGCGCCTCCCTCGTGACATGGGCTAAGTCAGTGGCCCTCCAAAAGAGAGCCCTCGAGCCTAGCCTGAGGAGGGTGCTGGGTGTTCCTTCCTATTCCTGAGACGGAGGCGCCCCGTCCATCGGCACAGGTCCCGAGGTGGTGCCGCTGGAGACGCCGCTCTCCTGAGTTTCTTGGCGGAGCAGCTTCTTCTTCTTCTTGGGGTAGCCTCAGGAGGGTAGACGATGCCTTCGTTGTCTGGGTCCTCGATTGCTGCAGCCTGGTAGGCGCGCTCGAGAGAGCACACCACATCCTTCTCCTCGCAGGCAATCACGATGACGTCGCGGTTCCCTGGCATCTTGAGGACATTGTAACCATGATGAGTCACCGCCATGAACTTGGCAAGGGCTGGATATCTAAGGCTGGCATTGTACGGAAGGCGGATGTAGGCAACGTCGAAGTCAATGAGCTCAGTGTGATAGTTGTCGCGTTGGCCGAAGGTGACAGGGAGGCGGATCTGCCCTATCGGGGTGGTGGAGCTGTCGGTCACTCCTGAGAAAGGATTGGTGGGCTGCAGCTGATCATATGGCACTTGGAGGCGGTCGAATGTCTCGATGGAAAGAACATTGAGCCCCGCGCCACCATCGATGAGGGTCTTGGTGACGAGGACATTGCTGATGATGGGTGAACAAAGCATCGTGGGGGGGGTGGTGGGGGGCGCCTGCAGTCGCCGTGCACTTGAGCTGGTCGGACGAGCTGAAGGTGATGGTGCAGTTGGACCACCTGAGCGGACGCGTGGCCTCGAGCCTGGGGAGGGCCGCGCCACCTAGGATGCAAGCGATGGCGCGAGGCTCATGGAAGCCCCCAGCCCCCTCGTCTTGGTGGTGGTCATCGTTCCTTCTTGGTGGTGGTGGCAGCGGACGGAGGCCGGCGGTGCCCTGAGGACGGTCCTCACGAGGCTGATCTTTCCAGGCGCCCTCGCGAGGCTGGCCCCGCCAGCGGTCCTCACGAGGATGGTCGCGCCACTCTTGGGCGGGGCCGCGGTCGTCCCAACGTCGTCCACTTCGACCTCCTCCATGGCCATAGCCTTGATCATTGCGCTCGGGGCGACGACCGAGGCGCCTGTTGCAGATGGCCCTGAGCTCCTGACAATCATTGGTTTTGTGGCTGTGTCCATTGTGGAAGACGCAGAACGGCGACTGCTCTTGGATGACTCTGGGTGGTCGCAGCCACGCTTCATCTCTGATTCAGCCGCGAGCATGTCCGCTCCCTTGCGCTTCACGTCCTTGGCCTTGTGCTTCTTGTCTTCTGGGTTGGCCGCTGGGAGCTCGAGCAGGGAGAGGTATCCTTCCTCAGCTCTCGCACACTTGGTTGCCATGTTGAACATCTCTAGAGCCGTGCATAGGTCCTCGTGGATGGCAAGCTCCTCCTTCATCTTGACATCATGGATGCCATCACAGAATGCTGATATGATGGCCTCATCCGAAACCTTGGGGATCTTGATGCGAATGCTATTAAATCACTGGATGTACTTCTGCAAGGTTTCCCCTGGCTGCTGCTTGATGCGCCGCAGGTCACCCGCAGCAGGAAGGCAGTCGCGAGTGCCCTGGAAGTTGGCGATGAAGCGCTCGCGCATCTCGCTCTAGGAGGAGATCGATCCCGCGGGCAGGTTCAGGAGCCACGAGCGCGCGCCATCCTTGAGGGCCATGGGAAACCAGTTCAACATGACCTTCTCGTCACCGGTGGCCGCCTCGATGCTCAGCTCATAGAGTTGCAGGAACTCCACAGGGTCGGGGTGCCGTCGTAGCGTGGAGGCAAGTCGGGCTTGAACTTCCCCGGCCAGACGACGCAGCGTAGCTCGGGAGTGAAGGCTCGGCAGCCCGCGGTGGTCATGGGAGCCCGACGTGGAGGTGGAGTCTGATCTTGGCGCTCATGCACCACCACCGCAGGTGGCGCGCGGTCGTGATGTGGTGGTGCAGGGAGCGCTAGAGCATCTTTTTGCGGCCGCCAGACCTCTTGGCAGCTTTCTTCTTCACGTGGGGGCGCCCTACGCGGCGGGTGACGCCATGGGCCCTGTGCCTTGGTTCGAGGGCGACATCTTGAGGGGAGGTGGTGGAGGCGCTCCATGGGCTACGTCGCCCGCGGCAGGCAGCGGGCGAGGTAGCGAGAGGGACGGCGCAGGAGAGCCCCCAGCGGCAGTGACAAGCTCGGCGATGCAGTCCACCCAGTCTTCGTAGAAGTCGTCGACCATGCGGTAGCATAGGAGCTCACGCGCCATGAGCAGCGCAGCCTGCGTGTCCGCTGGACCACGACGTGCGTGAGATGATGAACTAGCCAGAGTCAGTGATAGGTTGGCCGTGCGTCCATCATGCCACACGGAGGGGTGCAGCGATGAAGCTTGCTACTCGTGCCCCACCGGGCCGGTGGTGGCAGGCGATGGAGAACCATGAGGAGGTCCACCGACGGGCGCCATCTTGGCGACACGAGCGTCTAGAGCGACCCAATGCTCAGCACGGGCTAGACGAGCGTTAGCCATGGAAGTGGTGGAGCGGCGGTGAGTCGATCGGCGGAAGAGAGGCTCTGATGCACCCCTACCTGGCACGCCAAATGTCGGATTTGGGGTTCCGCAGACCCTTGAGTGGTTCGAACACTGGGGTGCATGCGAAGAACTCGTCCTCCCCAGTCCATCCGCTCAATGAATCCAAGGCCTAGCTCGACGAACCCAAGGGACAAGAGACGCAGCAGTTTATCCTGGTTCGGCCCACCTTGCGGTGTAATACCCTACTCCAACTTTGTGGTGGATATCCTCAAGGGGCTGAGGATGAATAGTACCGTGGTAGAACAGCCTCAGGAGGTGAGGTGTTCTTGAGCTCGATGAGCTGGTGGGTAAGAGGATGATCTACATCCTCCCTCTATGGTGGTGGCTAAGTCCTATTTATAGTGGCCTTGGTCCTCTTCCCAAATGTAAGGCGGGAAGGGATCCCACAACGGCCAAATTCGAAGGGAGACAACTAGTACAAGTTATCCTGACAAAAGTGGTCTTCGCTTGCAAAAGCCTCTGGTGGTGACACCGTGGTGGGCTCCGTGATGACCTCCGTCCTGCCGTCCTGGCTGTCTTAGTCTTGTTGCACCGATATGGAAACCTTTGCTTGATTCCTCGGTACCCCGTGCCTGCGGTTGCCTCCTTGGCACCAAAGAGGAAACTGGTACACTGTGCCCGCTGGCGCCCGCATGGCCTTGGTCATCATGGCTCACGTCACGTGAACCTTGCGAGGTGCATCTTGCATAGATATCTCCGCTCCTCAGGAGCCAACCTGGTGAGGCCACCCCATAGGGAGGTCTTGGTGTCGTCCGCCTCGCAAGGCTTGGCCCCTCGCGAGGGTCTTGGGTTGTTGTTGCTGAAGTTGGGCCGTACAGGGCCGTCGATGGGGCCATGACGTGGGCCGCAGGCAGGCTAGTCTGGGTACCCCCGTTCCCAGGACTCCGACAGCTGTGGTTCGAAAAGGAGACCTAAAGTGTTGACAAGTATATGTCGCACGCACCCAACTAGTAGTACTAGTCGTACGACCACTTTTCCCTCAAAAAAAGAGGTACCAGTGCTCAATACTACTATTCTATCAACACGAGTCCCATCTGACAACATCATCCATGCTACAGCTAGCTCTTCTCCCTCGTTTCTCTCTTCCAATTCTAAACTCAGCCGACGTGCGGTGGGCGGGGTGGGGATTTGCCGATGGTTGGTTTGCTCAACTGCATCCCACCTCACAGTGAAAACGTTATGACTGGAATAAAAATGCCATATACTACGAATAAAACATTAAGGCCATGAGGTGATGCAGTGCTGGTTATAGGAGGCAAGAAGAAGGATGCATCCATCGACGACGTCAACCTCCTCGACTCAGGGCGCCAACCCATGAACGACGACTAAGTAGCAGTGGCTTTTGTGGCCAGGTCGATGTGCTTCTGAACAATGGCGTCCAAAGATTCCAGCCGCTGGAAGAAGGCCAATGTCTTTCTGTCCTCGCTGGCCTTGTAGTGGCCTATGTAGACGATTTCCTCATAGACGTGGATGTGCAGGTTGACGGTTTCTTTCATGGTGAGGCGCTGCGGGGCGAGCACGGCCTCAAGGTGCACATTCTTCGTTGCGACCTCTGGCACCTGCAGGGCCACCAGGGCTTGAAAGATTTCGTCACCATGGAGGCCGATGAGGGTGGAAGGCAATGAGGAGCCTGGGCGCGCGGGCTGGACCAGTATGGCAAGATCGTTCGTGCTCTTCTTGATAGCGGTGAACTTGCGGATGGAGTGGACCATCATGTCGTCCACGCAAGAGGCGAAGCCAGCGTCGGCGAGGGCTACGACGCTGGCGGTCGCCAGCACCGTTCGGAAACGCTGCGCCGTGTGGGGCCATACGCCAGCGTCTTGGATGATCCGGCATAGCCGACTGCCCCTCATGTCCATTGCCTCCATAGGTGCTTGTGGCTTCTGGTCACTTGGTCTTGGATTGGAGTGAGCAGTGTTGTGCAGAGACTAGGAGTAGATGCATTGGAGTGGTGGGGCGCCTTTATACGAGAGTCCAAACTCTGTTGCATTCACATCGTGTTGGCTCTATTCTGCTTCTCCAATTAATTCCATGTGCATGCTAATTGAGGATGCATCATTGACCAATCAACGTCTCGGGAACCGCTACCATCTCCCTCCTTGGCATTCAAGCTGTATCAATGTAAATGTGGATCAAGAAGAGACTAGTTACTACATTGTGCACCACGACGATGTGGGGGTGCGACGCGAACGGGACATGCATGCTGTACCCACTATCTCGTTTTGAACTCGTGACTTGTAGTAACGGTCAATTTTGAATATACTTTATAAGTTTGGTTGTCGCGCCAATATATACAGCACTCCCTCCATGCAGGTTGGGTTGCTGAGGTCAAAGTTAGACACGTAACACAATGGTGACGGACTAGTCTACCCCCGTCCTGGTTTATTGCTCCTTGTCATAATCTGTGTCAAATTTTGACTATAAATTTGACTAACAAAAGGTTCGTGCATGTCACCAAAATTATATCATTGAAAATTATGTTCAAATACAAATCAAATGATATAATTTTTGTTGACATGCACTAACATTTTTTCTGTTAAATCTTTGGTCGAAATTTCGCACAAATTACAAAAGGGACTAATAAACCAGGACCTAGGTAGTACACCAGGTCGAAGACAGTGATACTACATATAATTAACGCCAACTAAGAGCAAGGGATCACACATGTCATTTATGACTGGAATAAAAATGCCATACACTAACAAAACATTAAGGCCACAAGGCGATGCAGTGCTGGTTACAGGAGGCAAGAAGAAAGATGCATCCATCGACGACGTCCATCTCCTCGACTCAGGGCGCCGGCCCACCGAACGGCGGCTAAGTAGCAGCGTCTTTCGTGGCCGCTAGAAGAAGGCCAATGTCTTTCTGTCCTCGCTGGCCTTGTAGTGGCCTATGTAGACGATTTCCTCGTAGACGTGGATGTGCAAATCGACGGTTTCTTGCTTGGCGAGGAGCTACGCGGCGAGCGCGGCCTCGAGGTGCACATTCTTCGTCGCGACCTCCGGCAGCTGCTGGGCCACCAGTGCTTCGAAGAGTTCGTCACCTTGGAGGCCGATGAGGGTGGCAGGCAACAAGGAGCCTGGGCGCGCGGGCTGGAGCAGTACGGCAAGGTCATCCGTGCGCTTCTTGATGGTGGTGAACCTGCGGATGGAGTCGACCATCATCTGGCACAAGCGACAGGCGAAGCCGGCGTCGACGAGGCTATGGTGCTGGCGGTCGCTAGGACCGTTTGGAATCACTGTGCGGTGCGGGGCCGCAGGTCAGCGTCTTGGATGACCTAGCACAGCTGACTGCTGCACGCGTCCATTTGACGCCATGGGTGCTTGTGGCTTCTGATCACTTAGTCTTGGATTGGAGTGGGTAGTGTTGCGCAGAGACCAGGAGTAGATGGATTAGAGTGGTAGGGCGCCTTTGTATGAGAGTCCAATCTACCTTGCATTCACATCGTGTTGGCTCCATTCCGCTTCTCCAATTACTTACTCCTACCTCTGCATGCTAATTGAGTGCGGAGGCATCATTGACCGTTCAAAGTTTTGGGAACCGCTACCCTCTACGTCGTTGGCATTCAAGCCGTATCAACATAAATGCGTGCCAAAAAGAGACTATTCAGTAGTAGTATACTCAATATTGTGCACCGCGGCAAAGGCGGAGAGGAAAACGAGAGAACTACATATTTATTTACGGTGTAGATTCACTCATTTTGCTCCATATGTACTCATTTAGGGTGTAGTCACTTGTTGAAATCTCTAGAAAGGCAAATACTCGTTCTCAGTTTACAGGGCTATACTAGCAAGCAGTACAATAGTGGGATCACATAGCAATTTTGTCTCATGCAAGAGCCTGGCTATATGCGTGCTCCAAGGCTCCGCACCACGCCCCACCCCTACACAAAGACTGCCACGCGAGAGTTCGCAACTACCACGTTCGGGTTGTGCTTGGCTCTTCGCCTCTTCGAGAAGACGAACAATGATGTTACTACTTCTACATTATCGAATCAACTGTTGCATGTTCGTCCACCGCGTGCGGGAGGGATAACTTGTTGTAGTAAGCAAAAGCCTGTCCTCGTCTGCGAGCCACCACGCGCATGGGCGAGAGAGACGGCATGTAGTAGTAAAATCAAGCTTATCCTCGTTGTACGAGTTGACGCGACACATCATAGCACTGGCCCCACATGCTTGCCTCTATACTTGGCTAAAAGACCCGCATTGTACAATATATTTGCTGCAACCTCTAATATTTACCCCACCACAAATTTAAATATACATTCTTGTCTTGACCAGATGAGCGTGCAAACTACAATCACCAGGATGATAGGTAGGGCCAGAAGATTATTTTAATAAAAAAAGCTTCGAGACGGCCTCATAGCATGGAGCTGACCCCAACGATTTTAATCTTAGAGGCATGGTACACGCTATGCTAGACTACTCTACACATGAAACTGCCACACGAGCGTTCGGGTTGCGCTTGGTTCTTCACCTGGAACTACTGCAGTGGAGTACTATAGTATGCTTCTGCCATTTGACACTGAATGAACTGCTGCATGTCCACCGCATGCAGGAGGGAGAGCATGTAGCGAAAGCTTCTCCTAGTCTTGCGAGCCACCACACTCATGTGTGAGGGAGGGACGTGTTGGGAAACGTTGCAGAAAACAAAAAATTTCCTACGGTTTCACCAAGATCCATCTAGGAGTTCATCTAGCAACGAGTGATTGGATTGCATCTACATACCTTTGTAGATCACGCGCGGAAGCGTTCAAAGAACGGGGATGAGGAAGGCGTACTCGACGTGATCCAAATCACTGGAGATCCTAGCGCCGAACGGACGGCACCTCCGCGTTCAACACACGTACGGTCAGCGTAACGTCTCCTCCTTCTTGATCCAGCAAGGGGAAGGAGAGGTTGAGGAAGATGGCTCCAGCAGCAGCACGACGGCATGGTGGTGGTGGAGCTGCAGTACTCCGGCAGGGCTTCGCCAAGCACTATGGAGGAGGAGGATGTGTTGGAGAGGGAGAGGGAGGCACCAAAGGCGTGGGATGAGAGGCCCTCCTTCCCCACTATATATAGGGAGCCTAGGGGGGCGCCGGCCCTAGGAGATCCAATCTCCTAGGGGGTGCGGCAGCCAAGGGAGGAATCCCTCCCCCCAAGGCACCTAGGGGTGCCTTCCCCCTTTGGGACTCTTCCCTTCTTGAACCCTAGGCGCATGGGCCTCTTGGGGCTGGTGCCCTTGGCCCATGTAGGCCAAGGCGCACCCCCTACAGCCCATGTGGCCCCCCGGGGCAGGTGGCCCCACCCGGTGGACCCCCGGGACCCTTCCGGTGGTCCCGGTACAATACCGGTGACCCCGAAACTTGTCCCGATGGCCGAAATAGCACTTCCTATATATAATTCATTACCTCCGGACCATTCCGGAACTCCTCGTGACGTTCGGGATCTCATCCGGGACTCCAAAAAACATTCAGGTTACCGCATATACATATCCCTACAACCCTAGCGTCACCGAACCTTAAGTGTGTAGACCCTACGGGTTCGGGAGACATGTAGACATGACCGAGATCGCTCTCCGGTCAATAACCAACAGCGGGATCTGGATACCCATGTTGGCTCCCACATGCTCCTCGATGATCTCATCGGATGAACCACGATGTCGAGGATTCAAGCAAACCCGTATACAATTCCCTTTGTCAATCGGTATGTTACTTGCCCGAGATTCGATCGTCGGTATCCCAATACCTCGTTCAATCTCGTTACTGGCAAGTCACTTTACTCGTACCGTAATGGATGATCCCGTGACCAGACACTTGGTCACTTTGAGCTCATAATGATGATGCATTACCGAGTGGGCCCAGTGATACCTCTCCGTCATACGGAGTGACAAATCCTAGTCTTGATCCGTGTCAACCCAACAGACACTTTCGGAGATACCCGTAGTATACCTTTATAGTCACCCAGTTATGTTGTGACGTTTGGTGCACCCAAAGCTCTCCTACGGTATCCGGGAGTTACACGAACTCATGGTCTAAGGAAAAGATACTTGACATTGGAAAACTCTAGCAAACGAACTATACGATCTTGTGCTATGTTTAGGATTGGGTCTTGTCCATCACATCATTCTCCTAATGATGTGATCTCATTATCAATGACATCCAATGTCCATAGTCAGGAAACCATGACTATCTGTTGATCAACGAGCTAGTCAACTAGAGGCTTACTAGGGACATGTTGGTGTCTATTATTCACACATGTATTACGATTTCCGGATAACACAATTATAGCATGAATAAAGACAATTATCATGAACAAGGAAATATAATAATAATGCTTTTATTATTGCCTCTAGGGCATATTTCCAACAGTCTCCCACTTGCACTAGAGTCAATAATCTAGTTACATTGTGATGAATCGAACACCCATGGAATTCTGGTGTTGATCATGTTTTGCTCTAGGGAGAGGTTTAGTCAACGGATCTGCTACATTCAGGTCCGTATGTACTTTACAAATATCTATGTCTCCATCTTGAACATTTTCACGTATGGAGTTGAAGCGACGCTTGATGTGCCTTGTCTTCTTGTGAAACCTGGGCTCCTTGGCAAGAGCAATAGCTCCAGTGTTGTCACAGAAGAGCTTGATCGGCCCCGACGCATTGGGTATGACTCCTAGGTCGGTGATGAACTCCTTCACCCAAATTGCTTCATGTGCTGCCTCCGAGGCTGCCATGTACTCCGCTTCACATGTAGATCCCGCCACGACGCTCTGCTTGCAACTGCACCAGCTTACTGCCCCACCATTCAAAATATACACGTATCCGGTTTGTGACTTGGAGTCATCCAGATCTGTGTCGAAGCTAGCATCGACGTAACCTTTTACGACGAGCTCTTCGTCACCTCCATAAACGAGAAACATTTCCTTAGTCCTTTTCAGGTACTTCAGGATATTCTTGACCGCTGTCCAGTGTTCCTTGCCGGGATTACTTTGGTACCTTCCTACCAAACTTACGGCAAGGTTTACATCAGGTCTGGTACATAGCATAGCATACATGATAGACCCTAGGGCCGAGGCATAGGGGACGACACTCATCTCTTCTATATCTTCTGCCGTGGTCGGCCATTGAGCTGAGCTCAATTTCACACCTTGCAACACAGGCAAGAACCCCTTCTTAGACTGATCCATATTGAACTTCTTCGATATCTTATCAAGGTATGTGCTTTGTGAAAGACCTATGAGGCGTCTTGATCTATCTCTGTAGATCTTGATGCCTAATATATAAGCAGCTTCTCCAAGGTCCTTCATTGAAAAACTCTTATTCAAGTCGGCCTTAATGCTGTCCAAGAGTTCTATATCATTTCCCATCAAAAGTATGTCATCTACATATAATATGAGAAATGCTACAGAGCTCCCACTCACTTTCTTATAAACACAGGCTTCTCCATAAGTCTGCGTAAACCCAAACGCTTTGGTCATCTCATCAAAGTGAATGTTCCAACTCCGAGATGCTTGCACCAGCCCATAAATCGAGCGCTGGAGCTTGCACACCTTGTCAGCATTCTTAGGATCGACAAAACCTTCCGGCTGCATCATATACAATTCTTCCTTAAGGAAACCATTAAGGAATGCCGTTTTGACGTCCATTTGCCATATTTCATAATCATAGAATGCGGCAATCGCTAACATGATTCGGACGGACTTCAGCTTCGCTACCGGTGAGAAAGTCTCATCGTAGTCAACCCCTTGAACTTGTCGATAACCCTTAGCGACAAGCCAAGCTTTATAGATGGTCACATTACCATCCGCGTCTGTCTTCTTCTTAAAGATACATTTATTTTCTATGGCTCGCCGCTCAATGGGCAAGTCAGTCAAAGTCCATACTTCGTTTTCATACATGGATCCTATCTCGGATTTCATGGCTTCTAGCCATTTGTCGGAATCCGGGCCCGCCATCGCTTCTTCATAGTTCGAAGGTTCACCGTTGTCTAACAACATGATTTCCAAGACAGGGTTGGCGTACCACTCTGGTACGGAACGTGTCCTTGTGGACCTTCGAATTTCAGTAGGAGCTTGATCAGAAGTATCTTGATCATCATCATTAACTTCCTCTCTAGTCGGTGCAGGCACCTCAGGAACATTTTCTTGAGTTGCGCCATTTTCCGATTCAAGAGGTAATACTTCATCAAGTTCTACTTTCCTCCCACTCACTTCTTTCGAGAGAAACTCTTTCTCTAGAAAGGACCCATTCTTGGCAACAAAGATCTTGCCTTCGGATCTGAGGTAGAAGGTATACCCAATAGTTTCTTTAGGATATCCTATGAAGACGCATTTTTCCTATTTGGGTTCGAGCTTTTCAGGTTGAAGTTTCTTGACATAAGCATCGGATCCCCAAAATTTTAGAAACGACAGCTTAGGTTTCTTCCCAAACCATAATTCATACGGTGTTGTCTCAATGGATTTCGACGGAGCCCTATTTAAAGTGAATGCGGCAGTCTCTAAAGCATACCCCCAAAAAGATAGCGGTAAATCGGCAAGAGACATCATAGATCGCACCATATCTAATAGAGTGCAATTACGACGTTCGGACACACCATTACGCTGAGGTGTTCCAGGCGGCGTGAGTTGTGAAACTATTCCACATTTTCTTAAGTGTGTGCCAAACTCGTGACTCAAGTATTCTCCTCCACGATCTGATCGCAGGAAATTGATTTTCCTGTCACGTTGATTCTCAACCTCACTCTGAAATTCCTTGAACTTTTCAAAGGTTTTAGACTTGTGTTTCATTAAGTAGACATACCCATATCTACTCAAGTCATCAGTGAGCGTGAGAACATAACGATAGCCACCGCGAGCCTCAACACTCATTGGACCGCACACATCAGTATGTATGATTTCCAATAAGTTGGTTGCTCGCTCCATTGTTCCTGAGAACGGAGTCTTGGTCATTTTACCCATGAGGCATGGTTCGCACGTGTCAAATGATTCGTAATCAAGAGATTCTAAAAGTCCATCAGCATGGAGCTTCTTCATGCGTTTGACACCTATGTGACCAAGGCGGTAGTGCCACAAGTATGTGGGACTATTTATCAATCTTACATCTTTTGGTACTCACACTATGAACATGTGTAGCATTACGCTCGAGATTCATTAAGAATAAACCATTCACCATCGGAGCATGACCATAAAACGTATCGCTCATATAAATAGAACAACCATTATTCTCAGATTTAAATGAATAGCCATCTCGAATTAAACGAGATCCTGATACAATGTTCATGCTTAAAGCTGGCACTAAATAACAATTATTAAGGTTTAAAACTAATCCCGAAGGTAAATGTAGAGGTAGCGTGCCGACGGCGATCACATTGACCTTGGAACCATTCCCGACGCGCATCGTCACCTCGTCCTTCACCAGTCTCCGCTTAGTCCGCAGCTCCTGTTTTGAGTTACAAATGTGAGCAACTGCACCGGTATCAAATACCCAGGAGCTACTACGAGTACTGGTAAGGTACACATCAATTACATGTATATCACATATACCTTTCGTTTTGCCGGCCTTCTTGTCCGCTAAGTATTTGGGGCAGTTCCGCTTCCAGTGACCACTTTCCTTGCAATAAAAGCACTCAGTCTCGGGCTTGGGTCCATTCTTTGGCTTCTTCCTGGCATCTTGCTTGCCGGGCGCGGCAACTCCCTTGCCGTCCTTCTTGAAGGTTTTCTTACCCTTGCCTTTCTTACACTTTTGGTGTTATTCACCATCAACACTTGATGTTCCTTTTTGACTTCTACCTCTGCTGATTTCAGCATTGCAAATACTTCAGGAATGGTCTTTTCCATCCCCTGCATATTGAAGTTCATCACAAAGCTCTTGTAGCTCGGTGGAAGCGACTGAAGGATTCTGTCAATGACCGCGTCATCCAGGAGATTAACTCCCAGCTGAGTCAAGCGGTTATGTAACCCAGACATAGTGAGTATGTGCTCACTGACAGAACTGTTTTCCTCCATCTTACAGCTGAAGAACTTGTCGGAGACTTGATATCTCTCGACCCGGGCATGACCTTGAAAAACCATTTTCAGATCTTCGAACATCTCATATGCTCCGTGTCTCTCAAAACGTTTTTGGAGCCCCGGCTCTAAGCTGTAAAGCATGCCGCACTGAACGAGGGAGTAGTCATCGGTACGTGCCTGCCAAGCATTCATAACGTCTTGTTCTGCAGGGAGAACAGGTGCATCACCTAGCGGTGCTTGTAGGACATAATCTTTCTTGGCAGCTATGAGGATGATCCTCAGGTTCCGGACCCAGTCCGTGTAGTTGCTACAATCGTCTTTCAGCTTGGTTGTCTCTAGGAACGCGTTGAAGTTGAGGACTACGTTGGCCATTTGATCTACAAGACATATTGTAAATATTTTAGACTAAGTTCATGATAATTAAGTTCATCTAATCAAATTATTCAATGAACTCCCACTTAGATAAACATCCCTCCTGTAATCTAAGTATAACATGATCCGAGTTAACTAGGCCGTGTCCGATCATCACGTGAGACGGACTAGCCAACGTCGGTGAACATCTTCATGTTGATCGTATCTTCTATACGACTCATGCTCGACCTTTCGGTCTTCTGTGTTCTGAGGCCATGTCTGTACATGCTAGGCTCGTCAAGTCAACCTAAGTGTTTGCATGTGTAAATCTGTCTTACACCCGTTGTATGTGAACGTTAGAATCTAACACCCGATCATCACGTGGTGCTTCGAAACAATGAACTATCGCAATGGTGCACAGTTAGGAGGAACACTTTCTTGAAATTATTATGAGGGATCATCTTATTTACTACCGTCTTTCTAAGCAAACAAGATGCAAAAACATGATAAACATCACATGCAATCAAATAATAATAGTGACATGATATGGCCAATATCACATAGCTCCTTTGATCTCCATCTTGGGGCTCCATGATCATCTTGTCACCGGCATGACACCATGATCTCCATCATCATGATCTCCATCATTGTGTCTCCATGAAGTTGCTAGCCAACTATTACTTCTACTACTATGGCTAACGCGTTTAGCAATAAAGTAAAGTAATTTACATGGCGTTTCTCAATGACACGCAGGTCATACAAAAAGAATAAAGACAACTGCTATGGCTCCTGCCGGTTGTCATACTCATCGACATGCAAGTCGTGATTCCTATTACAATAGCATGAACATCTCATACATCACATATAAATCATTCATCATTCATCACAACTTTGGCCATATCATATCGCAAAGCACTTGCTGCAAAAACAAGTTAGACGTCCTCTAATTGTTGTTGCAAGTTTTACGTGGCTGAAATAGGGTTCTAGCAAGAACGTTTTCTTACCTACGTGAAAGCCACAACGTGATTTGTCAACTTCTATTTACCCTTCATAAGGACCCTTTTCATTGAATCCGCTCCAACTAAAGTGGGAGAGACAGACACCCGCCAGCCACCTTATGCAACTTGTGCATGTTAGTTGGTGGAACCGGTCTCATGTAAGCGTACGTGTAAGGTTGGTCCGGGCCGCTTCATCCCACAATACCGTTGAAGCAAGATAAGACTAGTAGCGGCAAGAAAGTTGACAACATCTACGCCCACAACAAATTGTGTTCTACTCGTGCAAAAAGAACTACGCACAGACCTAGCTCATGATGCCACTGTTGGGGAACGTTGCAGAAAACAAAAATTTTCCTATGGTTTCACCAAGATCCATCTAGGAGTTCATCTAGCAACGAGTGATTGGATTGCATCTACATACCTTTGTAGATCACGCGCAGAAGCGTTCAAAGAACGGGGATGAGGAAGGCGTACTCGACGTGATCCAAATCACCGGAGATCCTAGCGCCGAACGGACGGCACCTCCGCTTTCAACACACGTACGGTCAGCGTAACATCCCCTCCTTCTTGATCCAACAAGGGGAAGGAGAGGTTGAGGAAGATGGCTCTAGCAGCAGCACGACGGCGTGGTGGTGGTGGAGCTGCAGTACTCCGGCAGGGCTTCGCCAATCACTATGGAGGAGGAGGATGTGTTGGAGAGGGAGAGGGAGGCACCAAAGGCGTGGGATGAGAGGCCCTCCTTCCCCACTATATATAGGGAGCCTAGGGGGGGTGCCGGCCCTAGGAGATCCAATCTCCTAGGGGGGCGGCGGCCAAGGGAGGAATCCCTCCCCCCAAGGCACCTAGGGGTGCCTTCCCCCTTTGGGACTCTTCCCTTCTTGAACCCTAGGCGCATGGGCCTCTTGGGGCTGGTGCCCTTGGCCCATGTAGGCCAAGGCGCACCCCCTACAGCCCATGTGCCCCCCCGGGGCAGGTGGCCCCACCCGGTGGACCCCCGGGACCCTTCCGGTGGTCCCGGTACAATCCGGTGACCCCGAAACTTGTCCCGATGGCCGAAATAGCACTTCCTATATATAATTCTTTACCTCGGAACCATTCCGGAACTCCTCGTGGCGTCCGGGATCTCATCCGGGACTTCGAACAACATTCGGGTTACTGCATATACATATCCCTACAACCCTAGCGTCACCGAACCTTAAGTGTGTAGACCCTACGGGTTCAGGAGACATGTAGACATGACCGAGATTGCTCTCCGGTCAATAGCCAACAGCGGGATCTGGATACCCATGTTGGCTCCCACATGCTCCTCGATGATCTCATCGGATGAACCACGATGTCGAGGATTCAAGCAACCCCGTATACAATTCCCTTTGTCAATCGGTATGTTACTTGCCCGAGATTCGATCATCGGTATCCCAATACCTCGTTCAATCTCGTTACCGGCAAGTCACTTTACTCGTACCGTAATGCATGATCCTGTGACCAGACACTTGGTCACTTTGAGCTCATAATGATGATGCATTACCGAGTGGGCCCAGTGATACCTCTCCGTCATACGGAGTGACAAATCCCAGTCTTGATCCGTGTCAACCCAACAAACACTTTCGGATATAACCGTAGTTTACCTTTATAGTCACCCAGTTACGTTGTGACGTTTGGTGCACCCAAAGCACTCCTACGGTATCCGGGAGTTACACGATCTCATGGTCTAAGGAAAAGATACTTGACATTGGAAAACTCTAGCAAACAAACTATACGATCTTGTGCTATGTTTAGGATTGGGTCTTGTCCATCACATCATTCTCCTAATGATGTGATCTCGTTATCAATGACATCCAGTGTCCATAGTCACAAAACCATCACTATCTGTTGATCAACGAGCTAGTCAACTTGAGGCTTACTAGGGACATGTTGGTGTCTATTATTCACACATGTATTATGATTTCCGGATAACACAATTATAGCATGAATAAAGACAATTATCATGAACAAGGAAATATAATAATAATGCTTTTATTATTGCCTCTAGGGCATATTTCCAACAGGACGCAGCTTCATTGACTTACTGCTCCTGCCTTTTGGTGTATGACAGGTGGGCCCAACAAGTGGCTGGCCCATCTGTCATGCAGCCAAAGGCAGGTGCAGTTAAGGCACCGGAGCTCAACCCGCGAGGGAGAGGACGTTGTAATCAAACTTCTCGTTGTTGTATGAGTTGACACGACACATCAAAGCAGTGCACTCAATATATTTCAATAATTTGCGTTTACCGATGCATTAATTACAATTCATGCATGCATGTTGTGACTTTCCTTTTGATACTTGCATGTGTTGATTTAATGCACCTTTAAGTAGTATGAATATGTGACGGTAAAGCTTTGTAATGCCCCGGCCCTAAATCGAGAGATGGTTGTGCACGAGGAGGGCGAGATTATGCCGACGGAATAGGACCCGACGATGGAGCTCTCTATGGTCTCGATGGACCTCACCTTGCTCCATTGCCCCTTGTGCCTCTGCCCCTTGTGCCCCCACCTCTTGAAGCCTCCAGTGTATGAGGTTCGAATACACCTCGTCCGTTCGGCTGATCGAGCAAGGTGTAGGTTTCTTGATTGATGTGTTGTTCGATTGATTTGTGAAGTGCAAGGGAGGACACCTGGCCTACGCGGACTACCGCGGCGAGCACCTCGGGAACCAGGGGCAGTGCCAGAAGTGCGAGCACGGTAGTGGCTTTGACGTGTGGAACACGGTGATGGATGTCGTCCTCTCCTCTGTGAGGGTGGAGTGCCCGCACGAAGGTTGTCGGCTCTACATCACTTATGTAATGCCCTCGATGCGGCTATATCTCCCACGTGTCGAAGCACGACTTAGAGGCATAACCGCATAGAAAGCAATGTCGCAAGTGAGGTAATCTTGACACAACCCATGTAATACATAAGGGAAAGAGATACATAGTTGGCTTAAAATCACCACTTCACACAATACATGAATAAAGCATTACAACATCCAAATACAATCAAGGTCCGACTACGGAACCAAAATAAAAGAAGAACACCCAAATGCGACAAGGTCCCCGATCGACCCCAACTGGGCTCCACTACTGATCAACTAGAACGAAGCAACAAAAAGGACAAGATCTTCATCGAGCTCCTCCTGAGCTTGGTTGCGTCATCTGCACGGACTCATCGGCACCTGCAAGCTGGTTTTGGAAGTATCTGTGAGTCACGGGGACTCAGAAATCTCGCACCCTCGCGATCAAGACTATTTAAGCTTATGGGTAAGGTAAAGATATGATGTGGAGCTGCAGCAAGCAACTAGCATATATGGTGGCTAACAACGCAAATGAGAGCGAGAAAAGAAGGCAAAAGCACGTTCGAGAATCTATGATCAAGAAGTGATCCTAGAACAACCTACATCAAGCATAACTCCAACACCGTGTTCACTTCTCGGACACCGCCGGAAAGAGACCATCATGGTTACACACGCGGTTGATGCATTTTAATTAAGTTAAACTTCAAGTTTTCTACAACCGGACATTAACAAATTCCCATCTGCCCATAACCGCGCGCACGGCTTTCGAAAGTTCAAATCCTTGCAGGGGTGTTCCAACTTAGCCCATCACAAGCTCTCACGGTCAATGAAGGATATTCCTTCTAGCGGGAAGACCCGATCAGACTTGGAATCCCGGTTACAAGACATCCTCGACAATGGTAAAACAAGTCCAGCAACACCGCCCGAATGTGCCAACAAATCCCGATAGGAGCTGCACATATCTCGTTCTCAGGGCACACTCAGATAGGTCAAGCTACGAGTAAAACCAGCCCTCGAGTTTCCCCGAGGTGGCCCCGTAGGCTGCCCGTTTCGGACCAATACTTAGAGAAGCACTGGGCCGGGGGGGGGGGGGGGTTAAAATAAAGATGACCCTCAAGAGAGCGACTCCCAAGGGAAAAGTAGGTGGTGGTGAGGCAAATGGTAAAACCAAGGTTGGGCATTGCTGGAGGAGTTTTATTCAAGGCAAACTGTCAAGGGGTTCCCATTATAACCCAACCGCGTAAGGAACGCAAAATCCGGGAACTTAACACCGATATGACGGAAACTAGGGCGGCAAGAGTGGAACAAAACACCAGGCATAAGGCCGAGCCTTCCACCCTTTACCAAGTATATAGATGCATTAATTAAATAAGAGATATTGTGATATCCCAACAAAAATATCCATATTCCAAACATGGAAAAAGCTCCAATCTTCACCTGCAACTAACGACGCTATAAGAGGGGCTGAGCAAAGTGGTAACATAGCCAAACAATGGTTTGCTAGGACAAGGTGGGTTAGAGGCTTGGCTTAACAATATGGGAGGTATGATAAGCAAGTGGTAGGTATCGCAGCATTATGAAGCATTTGTCGTGGCGGAAACGAAAAAGGGTGCCACGGCAATGAATCCAAAAATGATGCCACGGCAACATATCGGTTCCAGAAGCTCACGGGGATACTGGTGCAAAAGGAAAAGGGTGCAAGTGTGTCATGCAAGAAGATGGGGTGCTCCCGGATTCCAGGTTTCCACATGATGGCAGCAAGGCAAAAGAGGGGCTTCGTGCAACGAACAACTCGGACACGAAGCAACACACAATTCAACTCATACATCACAAGCATTCGTCCACGGGCATCGTTCTCGGCGGTTATACCTTCGAAGCGTGCATTATCGGAGGGGTTCGAGTTCGATGCGGTGTAGGGGAAGTAGACGTTCTCGGGACGTTGAGGGAAGTAGTGTTACTTTTCTGAAGAGGAACTTGATGAGCCCAACATCTCCAAGGCGACGGTAACTTGTAGGGTCGTCCATTACGTGGTACTTAGGTGAATCCACAAGAAACGGTATTCGTACATGGTTCATCGAGGAACTTGACGTTTCGGCCTGTAGTCGTTCGAGCGTCCGACGGTAATGGTACTCGGTCGTTTCGAAGAGGTACTTGGGGTCATTCGAACTTTCCGGTCCCGTCATCTCGAAGGGGTACTTGACGTTCTTAGCGATTTCGAAGACGACGGTAGAGGTACACTTGTTGTAGGGGTACTTGTCGGATCCACGGCGATGGTAGAGGTACAAACGTTCTCGCGGTACTTGACGGTCCGGTCTTGGGGTAGATGTACATGGCAAACGTAGTGGTACTCGGCATCTTGTCGAACCCAAGTGATGGTAGTCGTTCACGGCGCTTGTGACCCACGGTATTTCGGGCAACGGTACTCGTACACGTCCGTAGGTGTTCGGGGCCAACGGTAGAGGTACTTGGCGATCTCTGAAACGTCTTGTGGCGGTTCTTGTCTCGGCAGCATGTCTTGACGGTCCAAAACTCCAGGAACGGAAGTGCAACGAGGCAACAAAATGCTCGGGGGGTTCTCGTCCATGGCCATGCCAAAACTTCTCACGGATGGCCGACGTGGACAAGGGGAGGCATGAACGGGAGGTGCTCGGGAGGGCGCCATGTACTTGGTGCACCACTGGACTTGGCGATCTTGATGAACTGAAAGGGCATCGAGGAACTTGCACGACTCTGCCTCGGGAGGTCACCGGAGATGAATGGAGGCAGCTCGAGCTGCTGGTCGTAGTACAGGGGAGCACCAGAGGATACAAGATGCATGGCAGCAAGGCAAAAGAGACCGGAGGTGACGGGCAGAGACCAAGGCGACATGGTCCTTGGGCACCAACAGGGAGGAGGCGAACTCAGGGTCCGGCGCATGGTTGGCGAGGACGTGGTGGCGAGGTCGAGGTACGGGGCTCCGCTGGAAGAAGGAGTGGAGGGGCTCGTGGTCTCTGACGGGGCAGGAGCAGAGCAGCAGCCGCGGCAGGACTTGCGCCTCAAAGAAGAGGAGCAACAACGGGTGGATCTAGGAGAGGGCGTAGAGAAGGAGCCCCGGTGGGGTTCCCGTTCGTCTTGGTCGCCGGTCGGCACCGCGTGGAGGAGCAGGGGAGGAGAGGTGGCCGCGGGAAGGTCAGGGCGGCGCTTGGCATCGGCGGACTTGAGGCGGGGCGACGGACGAGGGCGGCTCCTTCAACGGTGCTGCGTCGGGCTCTGGAGGCACGCGGAGCCGCGGGAGCGAGGGAAAATGAGGGAGAGGCCACGGGGATCGAGAGGAGGTGAGCGAGGGGTCGGGACGAAGGTCTCTGGCGGCGTGAGGGAACGAGGAGGAGGTGATGCGGGGGAAGTTGGGGATCGATCGGGAGAGAGTTTCGCTCGGGCCTAGGGTTAGCAGCATTAGGTGGGCTTGGGGCTGGCCCAGTAGAGAGGAGGGGTCAGCTGGGCCTTAAGGCAAAAGGGCAGGCCTAGCAGGCCTGAGAGGCTGGGCTCTCTCTCCCACTATCTTCTCTAATAAAAAAACTACAGAAAAAGAGGAAGAAAAGGGAAGAAAAGAAAAGGTAGAGAAGGAGTTTGGGCACGGGAATAAATTTCCCGGACTCGCAAAAATGCGTGTGTTCCAAGAAAAATGGAGTGGGCATTTTTAAAAGTTTAAATTCAAACTCATTTGATTTAAATTCAAATGGCTCGAATAGGAAGTGAGGGTTAGGAAGGTCCAAAAAATGTTCGGATTTTTGGTGGAGCTCCGAAAAAAGATGAAAGAATATATGGCAAGGTTTAAGGAGCAACTCGAAGCAGAAAAGAACTGAGAGTTTTTAAATTGCACGTGTGTTTGCGGTAAATCCAAATAATTGGAATATTTACTATAGCTCTCTAAATATCGAGAGGATATGTTGTAAAGAGAATCATCATGTGAATTCCCTTGGTTTAAATGGATCAAGGATCCATGCCATTTATTTAGTTGAGTTAAGAAAAAGAAATGACATGATGGCATGATGACATGATGCAATGATGAATGCAATGAACCAAACAAATCACACGATGAAACCCGGAAACCCTGGAAGGCATCTAAAGCTCCGGTCTTGGGGCATTACAACACTCCACCACTATGAGAGGATCTCGTCCCGAGATCTAGGATGGCACCGAAGGTAAAACGGAAGAGAAAGAGAAGAGGTAAAACTAAGTTGCTTCTTTGACAAACGAGTGAAACCACGAACCTTGAAAGGTTGAACAAAATTCGAGAAAGAACACAATGAAGGTGAACAAAGTTGAAAACACTCCGTTAGAAAAGAGGAACAAGGAACATTACAAGAACCTTGTAGGTTCAAAGACATAAAAATAAAGGTTGCAATGAACAAGAAGCACATGCAAGCACTCCGGTTGGAATAAAACACACAGAACGATAGAGATCAAATACGACAACACTCCGGTTGGAAAAGGAAGGAATTTAACATGATCTTGACAAGATGAGAGGATACTTGAAAAGAGGGCGCGACACTCTGGTTAACTGGGTAAGCACGAAAAGAACACCATCCGAGATGATGAGAGAAAAGAGAAACATCACAACACCTCCGGAAGAAATGAGAGGAAGGAATGGAATGAATGGAGTAGAAAACAATATCTTCTACCTCAAATCATTTTGAAAATCATATTTAGGGGAAAGTTCGAGCGGAGTTGTTGGAAAACCAACAACGAAAAGAGTAAGCTTGTAGTGGACTTATGGAGAACATTCCAAAGCTGAGGTGAAATTCTGTCACTAACAGAAACGATAGATTGGAATGATATGAACAAGGAGACGAGAAACTTATTTCACTGGGAGGATAAATGAAGAACTTGGGTCATTTATAAGCACCATAAATAGCAACAATCCTTAGGGAAGGCTTTAGGTGAAACATCACACAAGATACCTCCAACGAAGAGGTTGATGGATTTAAAATACCTCATTCTTAACAACGTGTGAATCATGAAACATGAACTCAAATTATCAAGAATGACATAATACCAACTTCAATGATACAGTAGAAAGAATTACACTCCGGATTACAATATGAAGAAAGCTTGAGCTTCTTAGAAAAGAATCTCGATGAAAGACTTGGAGAAGGAATTAAATCCTTTATGAACCATCATGTAGGACCTCCATGATGATGTCCGGTAAGAAAAAGGATGAACAAACGAAAAGACGGATGAAAAGAATAAGATTGAAGCCTTGCAATGCTTAGATGTATCTCCATGATGAGAAAATTGAGAGAGGTTGGAACTCCGGGAAAATAAAAGATGAAGCATCTCGAATCGAGAAATGTGATATGATGAACCATTCCGGAAAGTAGGAATTGAACTTACTCGATGAAACACGAATAAGAATTACATTATGCTCATCCTTCACCACTTATGTTGATTACAAACAATGGATTTGGCATACTACTTATTCTCGTAGAAAGGATTAAGATAGATATAGCGCGAACTTGAGAAAGTCTTCAACGAACCACTGGTAGGATTGGGACATCGAATGAATAGATATGATAACGAAAGAAGAGGAATCTTGCTCGAACCACCGTAAGAATTGAAAATGAACGAAGAAAAGATAAAGAAACACCGGGAAGAATTAGCAAATGAATGAAGAAGCTTGGGGGATTTATATATTGAGGGTGAAAAGAATTCTCACAATCGAAAAGAATTATGAGAGGAAGGCATCAAGCTAGAACCACGAATCTTTGATGGAAACGGATAAGATTGAAGAGAAATTCTACTTCGGTCTTCAATTGTTGAGAAAACCGATGAGAACACCACCATGAATTGTTGAGATACTCTGGGATGAAAATTAGAAAGGGTGAACCCACGATGAAAATAAATTGAGAGATCTTTGAGAAACACACCTGACTGATGAAAATTCATTCTTACGTCGAACTTCAAAAAGAAATTTGAAGATAGCTCCAGGAAAATAAGAAGAGTCAGGTAAGATCATGGGAAAAGACCTGTGGGTTAGGGCCCACTCAAAAGAAACACCGTTGAAATGATTTAAAAGAGAGAATGCACCGGTTGAATTAGATGGCTCAAAAGAGATAACATCCTCTAAAGAGCTTGAATGAAAGCAGAGTGGAAACACGAATCTTCTAGATATTATGAGCTCTCCGGAACAATTAGTAGCGAGAGGTGAACGATTAAGAATTTGCACCGGCATGAGAAAGCATTGAAATACGGAAAAGAATATGATCAACACCGAAAGCTTAAATTGGTTCCACCGGAGAAGAAAAAGAATGAAGGATGATGAACTTGAGGTTCCTTTAGGACCTTCATGAAAATCACCGGGTAAGAACATTGAAAGGAAAGAAAGAAGAGACTTCACATCCATAAGATGGATACTTGATAAAGAAATCCGAGTCCTTGAAGAAAAAGGGTGGGAGGGTGGGAAAATAAAGACAACTTGGTATGGATGAAACATACACCGTTGAGAAGACTTGAGTTGATCTTGCGGATGTTGAAATGATCGGATCCACTTGAAGAGAAAACACGCCGGTTGAAAAGGTTTGACGTGACAATCTCGATTATCAAGAAGGATTAGTATTCGCATTGGAGTAAGAGAACACCATTTGGGGAAGGTATAGAATCAAACACTTGACATTGAAGCAACTCAAAACAAAACAAAGGATTGGCTTGCAGAATAAGCCGGAACAAACATATGATAGAGATTTCGTCCGAAGTTTTCGTGGTGGGGCCTACACGGGCTCGATCGTACAGCACCATCATGTACAAGGCAGTGTACATGACATACGAAGCATCCCTGAGTCGGCATAGCCAAGGACTCTTTAAGACACAACGAGACCACTGTAAAACCAACCGTGGATAGGCGGACCACTAGACGTCGAACCCCAATTTCACATCATACATATGTCGGAAAGATTTCCTAAGAGCTACTTGACTTCCCACTTATAAACTCCCGAAATTTTCCGGTTATGCAATCAGGTGTTGGGGATACAGGGGAAGCATAATATCTCACCCAAACTAGCAAATCCTACATCCAGCTATATCCATCCTTCAACACATAACCAAGAAACCTTCGGAAATCATCTACCTCAACCTTCGAAAAGCATCCGTTATACAAGTTATGGCGATACTCCCGAACTCCCGCCCCAGTACTGGGTGGCGTCGAGGTTATCTCACCAACGAACTGCATAAAAGAGATTTTCGATGTCGGCGTACTAAACTCAGGTATTCCAGAACTGCAACGATAAAATTATGACGACAACACCTCGGAGCTCAACTCCCCGGGAAACTTCCACAAAACCCCTGACAGGAGGCACCAAGACAATGTTCTCGTCACAAAACCATCGGAACGATTCCAAGATACCCGCGTGATCCTAAAATTTTTTTTAGTGAAATTTGAGAAGAGGAGAGTCAAAACTCTAAGTCAGGATGCCTTACCAGAGCGATGAAGGGACTGGGGAGTAAAAAGGATTCCTAAGCTCTCCGATGTATAATTCCTAAATGACTCAAAACATTTTTCTAGACTCAACAACGGCTGCTAATCTGATCAAGCAGTGGGGGCTCCTAAGGTCGGGGAAGGTTCTGATACCAACTTGTAATGCCCTCGATGCGGCTATATCTCCCACGTGTCGAAGCACGACTTAGAGGCATAACCGCATACAAAGCAATGTCGCAAGTGAGGTAATCTTCACACAACCCATGTAATACATAAGGGAAAGAGATACATAGTTGGCTTACAATCGCCACTTCACACAATACATGAATAAAGCACTACAACATCCAAATACAATCAAGGTCCGACTACGGAACCAAAATAAAAGAAGAACCCCCAAATGCGACAAGGACCCCGATCGACCCCAACTGGGCTCCACTACTGATCAACTAGAACGAAACAACACAAAGGACAAGATCTTCATCGAGCTCCTCCTGAGCTTGGTTGAGTCATCTGCACGGACTCATCGGCACCTGCAAGCTGGTTTTGGAAGTATCTGTGAGTCACGGGGACTCAGCAATCTCGCACCCTCGTGATCAAGACTATTTATGCTTATGGGTAAGGTAAAGATATGATGTGGAGCTGCCGCAAGCGACTAGCATATATGGTGGCTAACAACGCAAATGAGAGCGAGAAGAGAAGGCAAAAGCACGTTCGAGAATCTATGGTCAAGAAGTGATCCTAGAACAACCTACCTCAAGCATAACTCCAACACCGTGTTCACTTCCCGGACACCGTCGGAAAGAGACCATCACGGTTACACACGCGGTTGATGCATTTTAATTAAGTTAAACTTCAAGTTTTCTACAACCGGACATTAACAAATTCCCATCTGCCCATAACCGCGGGCACGGCTTTCGAAAGTTCAAATCCCTGCAGGGGTGTCCCAACTTAGCCCATCACAAGCTCTCACGGTCAACGAAGGATATTCCTTCTAGCGAGAAGACCCGATCAGACTCGGAATCCCGGTTACAAGACATCCTCGACAATGGTAAAACAAGTCCAGCAACACCGCCCGAATGTGCCGACAAATCCCGATAGCAGCTGCACATATCTCGTTCTCAGGGCACACTCAGATAGGTCAAGCTACGAGTAAAACCAGCCCTCGAGTTTCCCCGAGGTGGCCCCGCAGGCTGCCCGTTTCGGACCAATACTTAGAGAAGCACTGGGCCGGGGGGGGGGGGGGGTTAAAATAAAGATGACCCTCTAGAGAGCGACTCCCAAGGGAAAAGTAGGTGGTGGTGAGGCAAATGGTAAAACCAAGGTTGGGCATTGCTGGAGGAGTTTTATTCAAGGCGAACTGTCAAGGGGTTCCCATTATAACCCAACCGCGTAAGGAATGCAAAATCCGGGAACATAACACCGATATGACGGAAACTAGGGCGGCAAGAGTGGAACAAAACACCAGGCATAAGGCCGAGCCTTCCACCCTTTACCAAGTATATAGATGCATTAATTAAATAAGAGATATTGTGATATCCCAACAAAAATAACCATGTTCCAAACATGGAACAACCTCCAATCTTCACCTGCAACTAACGACGCTATAAGAGGGGCTGAGCAAAGCGGTAACATAGCCAAACAATGGTTTGCTAGGACAAGGTGGGTTAGAGGCTTGGCTTAACAATATGGGAGGCATGATAATCAAGTGGTAGGTATCACAGCATAGGCATAGCAAAAGAGCGAGCAACTAGCAAGAAAAGATAGCAGTGATTTCGAGGGTATGGTCATCTTGCCTGAAATCCCGCAAGGAAGAAGAACGAGTCCATGAATAAGACAAACGGACATAGTCGAACGGGTCCTCACAAATGCGACGTTATAGGAACCAACCCAAAGAAGCAACACTGGAAAGAAGCACACAACAAAGTAAACAACCATCACATAACATGGCATGATGCACAAACAAGTATGATGCATGTCCGGTTTAAATATGCATGGCATGGCAAAGAGCACAAACAAACCTACAAGTTAAGTGGAGCTCAATATGCATCGGGATGCATATTGACAAAACACCACAACAATTATTTGGTTCACTCCCGGTTAGGTACTCAACAATATTAAATGTTGTTTAAACATGGCAAGAGGTGGAGCATAAGTAAACTAAACATTTTAAATGGGGCCGGATATAACAAACAACAAATCCGGTAAATCCCCATAAGCATTAGCAATTTAAAGCAAACAACAATTTTAACCAAACTTGAAGTTGTTATCATGATGCGGATGACATGCAAGTTTTATGCAATTTTTATTAAAAGTTGATAAGAGCATTATGAAGCATTTGTCATCGTGGCGGAAACGAAAAAGGGTGCCACGGCAATGAATCCAAAAATGATGCCACGGCAACATATCGGTTCCAGAAGCTCACGGGGATACCGGTGCAAAAGGAAAAGGGTGCAAGTGTGTCATGCAAGAAGATGGGGTGCTCCCGGATTCCAGATTTCCACATGATGGCGGCAAGGCAAAAGAGGGGCTTCGTGCAACGAACAACTCGGACACGAAGCAACACACGGTTCAACTCATACATTGCAAGCATTCGTCCACGGGCGTCGTTCTCGGCGGTTATACCTTCGAAGCGTGCATTATCGGAGGGGTTCGAGTTCGATGCGGTGTAGGGGAAGTAGACGTTCTCGGGACGTTGAGGGAAGTAGTGTTACTTTTCCGAAGTGGAACTTGATGAGCCCAACATCTCCAAGGCGACGGTAACTTGTAGGGTCGTCCATTACATGGTACTTAGGTGAATCCACGAGAAACGGTAGTCGTACATGGTTCATCGACGAACTTGACATTTCGGCCTGTAGTCGTTCGAGCGTTCGACGGTAATGGTACTCGGTCGATTCGAAGAGGTACTTGGCGTCATTCGAACTTGCCGGTCCCGTCATCTCGAAGGGGTACTTGATGTTCTTAGCGATTTCGAAGACGACAGTAGAGGTACACTTGTTGTAGGGGTACTTGTCGGATCCACGGCGACAGTAGAGGTACAAACGTTCTCGCGGTACTTGACGGTCCGGTCTTGGGGTAGATGTACATGGCAAATGTAGTGGTACTCGGCATCTTGTCGAACCCAAGTGATGGTAGTCATTCACGGCGCTTGTGACCCACGGTATTTTGGGCAACGGTAGTCGTACACGTCCGTAGGTGTTCGGGGCCAACGGTAGAGGTACTTGGCGATCTCTGAAACGTCTTGTGGCGGTTCTTGTCTCGGCATCAAGTCTTGATGGTCCAAAACTCCAGGAACGAAAGTGCAACAAGGCAACAAAATGCTCAGGGGGTTCTCGTCCATGGCCATGCCAAAACTTCTCACGGATGGCTGACGAGGACGAGGGGAGGCATGAACGGGAGGTGCTCGGGAGGGTGCCATGTACTTGGTGCACCACTGGACTTGGCGATCTTGATGAACTGAAAGGGCATCGAGGAACTTGCACGACTCTGCCTCGGGAGGTCACCGGAGATGAATGGAGGCAGCTTGAGCTGCTGGTCGTAGTACAGGGGAGCACCAGAGGATACAAGTTGCATGGCAGCAAGGCAAAACAGACCAGAGGTGACGGGCAGAGACCAAGGCGACATCGTCCTTGGGCACCAACAGGGAGGAGGCGAACTCGGGGTCCGGCGCATGGTTGGCGAGGACGTGGTGGCGAGGTCGAGGTATGGGGCTCCGCTGGAAGAAGGAGTGGAGGGGCTCGTGGTCTCCGACGGGGCAGGAGCAGAGCAGCAGCCGCGGCGGGACTTGCGCCTCGAAGAAGAGGAGCAACATCGGGTGGCTCCAGGAGAGGGTGTAGAGAAGGAGCCCCGGTGGGGTTCCCGTTCGTCTTGGTCGCCGGTCGGCACCGCGTGGAGGAGCAGGGGGAGGAGAGGTGGCCGCGGGAAGGTCCGGGCGGCGCTTGGCATCGGCAGACTTGAGGCAGGGCGACGGACGAGGGCGGCTCCTCCAACGGTGCTGCGTCGGGCTCTGGAGGCACGCGGAGCCGCGGGAACGAGGGAAAATGAGGGAGAGGCCATGGTGATCGAGAGGAGCTGAGCGAGGGGTCGGGACGAAGGTCTCTAGCGGCGTGAGGGAACGAGGAGGAGGTGATGCGGGGGAAGTTGGGGATCGATCGCGAGAGAGTTTCGCTCGGGCCTTGGGTTAGCAGCGTTAGGTGGGCTTGGGGCCGGCCCAGTAGAGAGGAGGGGTCAGCTGGGCCTTAAGGCAAAAGGGCAGGCCTAGTAGGCCTGAGAGGCTGGGCTCTCTCTCCCACTATCTTTTCTAATAAAAAAACAACAGAAAAAGAGGAAGAAAAGGGAAGAAAAGAAAATGTAGAGAAGGAGTTTGGGCACGGGAATAAATTTCCCGGACTCGCAAAAATGCGCATGTTCCAAGAAAAATGGAGTGGGCATTTTTGAAAGTTTAAATTCAAACTCATTTGATTTAAATTCAAATGGTTCGAATAGGAAGTGAGGGTTAGGAAGGTCCAAAAAATGTTCTGATTTTTGGAGGAGCTCCGGAAAAAGATGAAAGAATATATGGCAAGGTTTGAGGAGCAACTCGAAGCAGAAAAGAACTGAGAGTTTTTAAATTGCACGTGTGTTTGCGGTAAATCCAAATAATTGGAATATTTACTATAGCTCTCTGAATATCGAGAGGATATGTTGTAAAGAGAATCATCATGTGAATTCCCTCGGTTTAAATGGATCAAGGATCCATGCCATTTATTTAGTTGAGTTAAGAAAAAGAAATGACATGATGGCATGATGACATGATGCAATGATGAATGCAATGAACCAAACAAATCACACGATGAAACCCGGAAACCCTGGAAGGCATCTGAAGCGCCGGTCTTGGGGTGTTACAACTTACCACAAGCTCGTCGATCACTAGAGCGTGTGTCCGCTCGTGCCCTGCAAATGCCCCGTGCCCATCTACAGCTACGAAGGCCCGCCGCTGGAGCTCTCCCACCACATTAGCATCGTACATCCCATGCCCGTGCACATGATCAGGTATGGCAAGGTGCTCCAGCTGCAAGTGCCACTGTCGGAGCCATGGATCTTGCTGTTCATGGAGGAGGACGACCGCGTGTTTTTCTTGGTCGGTGGCATGCTCGACAACGGCACTCCTATCATCGTGTCGGCCGTCTGCATCAGAGCAGGGGCGTCCCCACTACCGCACTACGTGGCCAAGATGTGGGCGAACGGCCCGCCGGGGGAGCCCAAAGGCAGGAACGACACCGTCAAGCTAGGTGGAAATGGAGGTGACAAGTAGCAAGGATCCAGGCGACGTCGCCGTGCACGACCTGACCTTCTTCACAGTTCCTCCCAAGCTGCTGGCCGGGGCTGGGTTGTCGAGGACGGTGTCCATCCACATTCAGATTGACAAGCTCACCTCCTAAATGATTATACAATGCCTTTTGTTTATCTTAGTAATGTGCTAATATAGGGGTTAGCTCGATCTACTTTCGCTTAAGAGATGGTGGGTTTTGGTGGCGATGCAACAATTACTTCGACATCAGATCAGCAGATAAAGTAATTTCCAATGGTCGAATGGATATTTTGTGTCTATTGGATATAAAGATCCTTTGGGTAAGAAGTATAACAGCTTATATGCTTGTTTGTTCAGGAAGGGTTGCATACTTGTGCGAGTTGATGCGACACATCAAAGTAGTACTACTACTAGTAGTACTCCCTCCGATCCTAATTTCTCTGCGCATAAGTTGAGGCGTAGATACCAAGGAGGGCTTGGTTGTGTCTATACTTGGACAACTCACCCATATGCGCACCAGGCAGATGAAGCTCGTGTCGTGTTGGTGCCGTGTGCGGCCCGCAGATTAACCAAAACCTCGCGCCTCCAACTTAGCCTCCGCATTTTAAACCTCTCAATCTTAAGGCCAAGGCGCAACGGGAAACCTATGATAGAGCCAACCGGATGGTTGAGAACACTACAATTCGTAGCTACAGATGCATGTGTGAGAGAGGACGAGTGCGTGCATGCACCTCTTCTCTTCCTGTATAACGTACAAAACTCAGAGTATAAGTGTATGTGGGTGGCATCGACCTAGGGAGCTAGAGGTGGTGCGTGCGATAAGTCCCGAGAGATAGGTGTGTGCGTGGGAAAGAGGGAGAGATATGATATGTGTCAATGTAATGCGTGTGAAAAAAAGACTAGTCTAGAGCTCACCACGAGGATATTCCTGTCGAACGCCCCAATAACCATAAGATATTGATCCGACGGTGCCAGTTATTGCATGTACACAACAGTAGAAAAAGAAGTACCATGGCATATGCTACACCATGGCCAAGAACACGTGCCCACGTTATGCCATACGGGAATAGTGTCGCACTTCGAAACTAGAGCCGTCAATAAATTTCGAGCTTGTGTCTCGTCACATTACAAATTACTACCATGCTATATTTAATTGCAAACTTGTTCACACCAATCACAACCTAAACGGTTTCCCACTTAGGAGCGTATTAGTACTTGGTTATAAATACTACTATGCCAAGATGACATCACATTCCTCCTCAACTCCTCATCCACAAAAACAAACAAGTCATTCAGCATCCTTCCCTTGCGTCTGCCTTGGCCAGCGTGAGTTCTAGGTCGAGAGATTACCACCAGGGAGAGGCAAGCATGGAAGCATATGCACACGAGAGATGTCCCGCCTCGTCGCAAAAGCAGTTGACATGTCCCGCCGTGCGGAAGTAGCAGCACAAAGGTCCCGCTGCACCGCTGAAGCATCACGGAGGTCCCGTCATGTCGCTGTCGGTGTCAAAACTAGCGGATCTCGGGTAGGGGGTCCTGAACTGTGTGTCTAGGATCGATGGTAATAGGAGACGCGGGACATGATGTTTACCCAGGTTCGGGCCCTCTCTATGGAGGTAATACCCTACTTCCTGCTTGATTGATCTTGATGAATATGAGTATTACAAGAGTTGATCTACCACGAGATCGTAATGGCTAAACCCTAGAAGTCTAACCTGTATGACTATGGCAATGAGTATATCCTTTCCGGACTAACCCCTCCGGTTTATATAGACAATAGGGGGATCTAGGGTTTACATAGAGTCGGTTACATAAGAAGGAATCTTCATAGTCGGTCGCCAAGCTTGCCTTCCAAGCCAAGGAGAGTCCAACCCGGACACAGATATAGTCTTCGGCCTTCATGTCTTCACAGCCCATCAGCCCGGCCCATAGATAACAGGCCAGACGCCCGAGGACCCCTTAGTCTAGGACTCCCTCAGTAGCCCCAGAACCTGGCTTCAATGACGAGGAGTCCGGCGCGCAGGTTGTCTTCAGCATTGCAAGGCGGGTTCCCCCTTCCGAACTCCTAGTTAATCTTTAGATGTAATGATTGTATCCGGATTTGTATGCACAACCACATAGGACATAATATTTCACGGGTCCGACCCACCGACCACTTTTTGGTAATATGACACCACACCTGCCCAGCCACTACTTGCGAATCGTTTTAGCCGGCCTGTCGCCCCACGTCCCAAGACATGGTCTTATAGGCGCGTCTTATCCAAGCGGAGATCGTGCCTCCTTTTTTAAGGGATTCCTATCAACCCGGACGTGGCTAACCCGACCGTCGCTTGGGTACAACTCCTTGGAAACAAGCAAGTTTTTGAGGCCCAAGAGGAGAAGTTTGATATTTGCAGCCTTTATATAGGGGTATAGACATGTATTTTTCTTCCATGCTTGCCTCTTCCTCGACCCCTACAACCCCGAGTTCCAATACCCGGGTTTCGGTTGCCACAAGCCCCAATCATGTCCGGATCCAGCCGTCAAGGCCGGTGGGTAGCTTCTTCTGTCACCGAGGAAGATATCGCAAAGCTTCGGACGACGAGGTACCTGACCGCAGAAATCCATCACAGGCTTCCTGCCGAGGGGCAGGTTTCCCACCCCCAGATCCGGCGAGAGGGTCATGTACGTGTCCCACTTCCTCTTTGGATTAGGGTTTGCACTTAACCCCTTCGTCCGAGGGCTCATGTTCTATTATGGGATAGATTTTCATGATCTGGCCCCAGACTCTATTCTCCTTATCTCGGAGTTTATCATCACATGCGAAGCCTTCCTCCGAACTACTCCGCACTTCGGCTTGTGGCTCAAGACCTTCGATGTGAAGCCGCAAGTGGTAGAGGGGGAGCAGGCCGAGTGCGGTGGCGATATAGTGAGCAAGCTTGCTAGCGCCGTTTGGATGAAAGGATCCTTCGCCAAATCTTCTGATCTGTGGCAACAGGGGTGGTTCTATATTACCGAGCCCCGCAGCTCCAAGTGGGCAATAGCACCCGCATTTTGATCTAGCCCCCCAACTCAGCTTGTATCGTGGATTAACAAGGGGCTTGATTGGGGATCAACGAATGAAGTGTGAACTCCGCAGAGTCGCTTCGAAGCCTCATTGAGAGGGACATCGACATAGCCAACGTCGTTCAAGTAATTCTAGTTTGTCGGACCCTGCCGTGCCAGTGACGGCCTCTCCTCCTATGGGAATTCAATCCAGAGGGGTCGCGAACTCTTCAGCACTTCTTCGACACTACGCACGAAGGAATGTGGAGATTATTCTTTGGGAAATGAAGGCAATGGACGGACACCACCGAAGATGTCGGCCTAGACTGTAACCATCCGGATACCCCGTTAAGTACCCGTTTACCGAATACCTTGTAGTCAGATACCCAGTGGCAAGATACCAATAGTATAATCCTTTTTCAAGGCTGGATAAAGAAGGTGGAATGGATTAGGTGTCCGGCTCCCCTTCCCGAAGACTCGGCCACTCCTGTGTTAACAAGGATGCTGGCCTCAGCGCCATGCCAGGCACCAGCAGGGGAGGGCGAGAAGACCAAAGATGACCTTGGTTCCGAAGGTAAGTCGGACACTGAGTCCGGAGAAATCGACCTTTCCTCGCCCGAAGACGGAGGCGAAAAAGGACCCAGTATCCCTTCTCCAAGAAGGAGGAAAAGGGCCATCGCCGAAGATTGGGAGGGGCGGTCTTTCAAGAAGGGCAACATGCCACCGTCAAGCGGCCTGGGTTTGGAAAGTGACGCCATTAAAAAGCTCCAACAAGGGGACAAGCCCTCGGCCAAACCGTAAGAGAATCCAGAGTACTTCGATAACGTCCCATTCCGTTGCTGTTACCAAAGATATACGCAACACATTCATGCATTTTTACAGGTCGGCACAGAGTTTTTCTGGGCGATCCTCTTCTTCGGGGAGTCTCCTCCCAGAGATGATGGAGAGCGAGACGCCTCCTCCAACCTCCTCACCAAACAAGGTGGATGACTCTAAAGTTTCATCACGGAGGGTCCCTTTTGACCAACAAGTTACGCAGGGGACAGAATAGGCAGTACCCGAGGGTGGAGCTCCGACCATCCAGGATTCCAGGGCTGATGATAACAAAGGCCCCAGACTGACTGGTTCGCATCCGACAGTGATTCTGGAGATGGGTGAACAAATTCCTTCAAAGGATGATTGTGCTCCTGGAGCGGCTTTCGGAAACCCGAAGACTCCGGATATATTGCGGGACATGTTGCGGAAAGCATCTGTCATTGTCATTGCGACTGTTGTTTTTGCTTCCTCGTGGCTTGCCGTTGTCGTCTCGGATTTCGGAGGTGCCCTGGTTGCTGGTGCTATTGCTTCTACGAGCGAGCCAGCTATCTTCTCCCGTGCAAAAGCGGGTCATCAGAGCAGTGAGGGTTGTCATGGATTTAGGTCCTTCTTGGACGAGGTGGCGTGCAAGCCATTTGTCTTGGTGTCTGAAGGCCGCAAGGGCTTCCGCATCCGGACAGTTGATGATTTGGTTCTTTTTGACTAAGAACTGAGTCCAGAGCTCCCTGGCTGATTCTCCGGGCTGTTGGACAATGTGACTTAGGTCATCGGCATCCGGTGGCCGGACATGTGTTCCTCGGAAGTTATCGAGGAAGGCCTCTTCCAAGTCCTCCCAGATGCCTATGGAGTTTTTAGGCATGCTATTTAACCAGTACCGATCTGGCCCTTTTAGTTTTAGTGGGAGGTATTTAATGGCATGGAGGTCGCCCCCACGGGCCATGTGGATGTGGAGGATGAAATCTTCTATCCATACCGCGGGATCGGTTGTCCTGTTTGTATGATTAAATATTAACATGTTTGAATCCTTCGGGGAATTCATGATCCATTACTTCATCAGTGAAGCAAAGTGGGTGTGCGACGCCTACATGTTGGGCCACACTGTGACGTAACTCCGAAAGAGCCCCTTTGCGGTTTTCGGATCGGTCGTGGCGAGGTTTGACACGTCCGAATAGGTAGCCATCGTCGCGTGTCGAAGCATGCTTCGTGATCCGTAGATCGGTCTTGCGTTTCCTGGTCTATTGTCCAAGTCCCTCTGCAGGTTGTCTAGGTAATCATGACCTGCATTGTTCTTGCATTTACGGCGAGGTGGGGCGGTTTGGTGTTCGGCTTGAGTTGCCTCTTTATCCGGACAGAGTTGTCGGCGACCTGCCGCATTGTGTGACGAAGGTATGGGCTCCAACGCCCCGTCATCGGACTGGTATAGTGATCTATGCTTTGGGTAGCTTTTGGCTAGGCCATTAAGGCCGTATTCTTTGGCGACCGGGACTTCGGTCCATCTGTCATTGAGTAGGTCTTGGTCAGCTTGAAGTTGCTGCTTCTTCTTTTTCAGGCTCCTTGCCGTAGCTATCAGCCTGTGCTTGAAGCACTCCTGCTCGAGGGGCTCTTCGGATACGATGAAGTCTTCGTCACCGAGGCTTACCTCATCTTCGGATAGTGGAAGGTAGTTATCGTCCTCCTAACCATCGCTGGGTGGGGCCTGTTCATCGGGGCTGGCTTGCCTATATTCCTGTTCCTCTTGCTCGGATATTGCTCCCCCAGGGTCTTCTTTACTTTCGGCGCCGTCCGGAGTACTATTTTCTCCAGCGCCATCGTTGTTGTGGCGTGACTTGGGGCGGCGTTTGGTGCTCCGGAACCTAGACTGTGTCTCAGGAGTTTTAACTGGATATCTCTTGTCCTTGCCGCGAGGCTTTTTTAAGTGTATCGATCATGTACACGTCAAATGAAGGGGTGGCCGTCTCGTGCCTGCTGACTGGCGGGTCTTGGCCTTGCTCCTTATCGGCATCATCATCTATGCCGTCAATGTCTTCGGAGCAAGAAGCGGGCATGTCGGTTAAGTCCTCGACAGTGTCTATGAAGTGGGTGGCGGGTGGGAAGCAAAATTCTCCATTGTCAGCCTCTAGCTCAAACCGGACATAGTTCGGCCATGAGTCCCCTGTCGGGGACAGGTTTTTCAATGAGTTCAGCACATCGCCAAAGGGTGAGTGTTGGAAGACATCTGCAGTGCTGAACTCGATGATTGATAACCGATCCAGTTCGGTGTCCAGGAGCGCGCAAGGTTCGGAACTTATAGTCGGAAACGAGTCCGAAATTCCATTGACGCTGATATTGCCTGGTGTTGAGTTTGTGTGCGGCTCCAATGCCGCGGACTCTGTGGCTTCGGATGGTGCAAACTGCTCCGAATCAAAGGTCGTAGAAGTTATAGGAACCATCTCCAGACCCTGGTCCGATGACAGATTTAGTGCACTTTCATCGGAGCGAGGGGAGCGATCGCCGCGGTCACAAATCCATTGAAGATCAAGTCTCCATAGATATCCGCGACATAGTTCAAGCTTCCAAATCTGACCTGATGGCCAGGGGCATAGCTATCGACCTGCTCCAGACGGTCAAGCGAGTTGGCCCGCTGTACGAAACCGCCGAACGCGAAAATCTGTCTTGGGAGGAAAGTTCCACCTTGGATAGCGTTACTATAGACAATTGAAGGGGCCATCGAACCTTTTGTCGACGACACAGCGGAACTCTCAATGAAAGCACCAATGTCGGTGTCAAAACCGGCGGATCTCGGGTAGGGGGTCCCAAACTGTGCGTCTAGGATCGATGGTAACAGGAAACGGGGGACACGATGTTTACCCAGGTTCGGGCCCTCTCTATGGAGGTAATACCCTACTTCCTACTTGATTGATCTTGATGAATATGAGTCTAACAAGAGTTGATCTACCACGAGATCGTAATGGCTAAACCCTAGAAGTGTAACCTGTATGACTATGGTAATGAGTATATCCTTTCTGGACTAACCCCTCCGGTTTATATAGACACCAGGGGGATCTAGGGTTTCCATAGAGTAGGTTACATAAGAAGGAATATTCATAGTCGGTCGCCAAGCTTGCCTTCCACGCCAAGGAGAGTCCAACCCGGACATGGATATAGTCTTCGGCCTTCATGTCTTCACAACCCATCAGTCCGGCCCATAGATAACAGGCCGGACGCCCGAGGAACCCTTAGTCCGGGACTCCCTCAGTTACCGATGTAGTAGACTGGTCCGGTCGTGCCGCAGAAGCAGCAGAGATGTCCTGCCGTGCCGCGTTGGCTTGATACGTCTCCAACGTATCTATAATTTTTTTATTGTTCCATGCTATATTATATCCTGTTTTGGACATTATTGGGCTTTATTATAAACTTTTATATTCTTTTTGGGACTAGCCTATTAACCGGAGGCCCAGCCCAGAATTGTTGTTCTTTGCCTATTTCACAGTTCCGCAGAAAAAGAATATCAAACAGAGTCCAAACGGAATGAAACCTTCGGGAATGTGATTTTTGGAACGAACGTGACCTAGAGGACATGGACCCTACGTCAAGACATCAACTAGGAAGGCACGAGGTAGGGGGGCGCGCCTACCCCCCCCCCCCCCAGGCGCGCCCTCCACCCTCGTGGGGCCCACGTTGCTCCACTAACGTACTTCTTCCTCCTATATATACCTACGTACCCCCAAACTACCAGATACGGATCCAAAACCCTAATTCCACCGCCGTAAGTTTCTGTATCCGCGAGATCCCATCGTGAGGCCTTTGCCGGAGCTCCGCCGGAGGGGGCATTGATCATGGAGGGCTTCTACATCAACACCATAGCCTCTCCGATGAAGTGTTAGTACTTTACATCAGACCTTCGGGTCCATAGTTATTAGCTAGATGGCTTCATCTCTCTTTTTGGATCTCAATACAAAGTTATCCCCCTCTCTTGTGGAGATCTATTCGATGTAATCTTCTTTTGCTGTGTGTTTGTTGAGACCGATGACTTGTGGGTTTATGATCAAGTTTATCTATGAATAATATTTGAATCTTCTCTGAATTCTTTTATGTATGATTGGTTATCTTTGCAAGTCTCTTCGAATTATCAGTTTGGTTTGGCCTACTAGATTGATCTTTCTTGCAATGGGAGAAGTGCTTAGCTTTGGGTTCAATCTTGTGGTGTCCTTTCCAAGTGACAGTAGGGGCAGCAAGGCACGTATTGTATTGTTGCCATCGAGGATAACAAGATGGGGTTTATTTTATATTGCATGAGTTTATCCCTCTACATCATGTCATCTTGCTTAAAGTGTTACTCTATTCTCTTGAACTTAATACTCTAGATGCATGCTGGATAGCGGTCGATGTGTGGAGTAATAGTAGTAGATGCAGGCAGGAGTCGGTCTAACTTGTCTCGGACGTGATGCCTATATACATGATCATACCTAGATATTCTCATAACTATGCTCAATTCTGTCAATTGCTCAACAGTACTTTGTTTACCCACCGTAATACTTATGCTCTCGAGAGAATCCACTAGTGAAACCTATGGCCCCCGGGTCTATTCTCCATCGTATTAATCTGCCAATACTTAGTTATTTATTTTGCCTTTTATTTTACTTTGCATCATTATCATAAAAATACCGAAAATATTATCTTATCATATCTATCAGATCTCACTCTCGTAAGTGACCGTGAAGGGATTGACAACCCCTTTATTGTGTTGGTTGCGAGGAGTTTATTTGTTTGTGTAGGTGCGAGGGACTCGTGCGTGGCCTCCTATTGGATTGATACCTTGGTTCTCAAAAACCGGGGGAAATACTTACGCTACTTTGCTGCATCACCCTTTCCTCTTCAAGGGAAAACCAACACAGTGCTCAAGAGGTAGCAAGAAGGATTTCTGGCGCCGTTGCCGAGGAGTCTACGCAAAAGTCAACATACCAAGTACACATCACAAACCCTTATCTCCCGCATTACATTATTTGCCATTTGCCTCTCGTTTTCCTCTCCCCCACTACACCCTTGCCTTTTATTCGCCCTCTCTCTCCGTCCTCCTTCTCGTCCTCTATTTGCCTCTTTTTGCCCGTCTCTTGTTTGCTTATGTGTTGGATTGCTTGCTTGTCATGATGGCTCTACCTAGATTTGGTGATCATCACCTTAAAAGGTTAGAAGAGATCGAAAGCAACGTCACGAGTTTTATGGTCTTACAATTTGAGCATAATAATTTCTTTAGAAATGAGCTTAAAGAACAAAGGAGCTTTACGGTTTTTATGAATAAAGAGCTCGATGATATGATTAAAGAATTTGATGGTTTGAAATCTCAGATTGCTCACCTTGAGAAGATAATAGCTGAAGTCTCGGATAAGCAGGCCACCTTAGTTAATAAGTTGGCCGCTAAGCCGGAAATTTTTAGGGATAATAAAGATGAAGATCTAAAAGTTATTGATGTGTCCCCTATTAAATCTTTGTTTTGCAATATGAATCTTGATAATGATGGGACTGAATATGATCCACCTTTACCTAGAAGGCGTTCCAAAAATTTGGAGTCTTTAGATCTTGATGCTAAAATTGTTAAAAGTGGGATTGAAGAAGTCAAAACTTTAAATATCAATGAACCCACTATTTTGGATCTCAAGGAATTTAATTATGATAATTTCTCTTTAATAGATTGTATTTCCTTGTTACAATCCGTGCTAAATTCTCTGCATGCTTATAGTCAAAATGAAGCCTTTACCAAACATATCGTTGATGCTTTGATGCAATCTTATGAAGGAAAACTTGAGTTGGAAGTTTCTATCCCTAGAAAACTTTATGATTAGTGGGAACCTACTATTAAAATTAAAATTAAAGATCATGAATGCTATGCTTTGTGTGATTTGGGTGCTAGTGTTTCCACGATTCCAAAAACTTTGTGTGATTTTCTAGGTTTCCGTGATTTTGATGATTGCTCTTTAAACTTGCAACTTGCGGATTCCACTATTAAGAAACCTATGGGAAGAATTAATGATGTTATTATTGTTGCAAATAGGAATTATGTGCCCGTGGATTTTATTGTTCTTGACATAGATTGCAATGCTTCAGGTCCTATTATTCTTGGTAGACCTTTCCTTAGAACGATTGGTGCAATTATTGATATGAAGGGAGGGAGTATTAGATTCCAATTTCCGTTAAGGAAAGGCATGTAACACTTCCCTATAAGGAAAATTGAATTACCATATGAATCTATTATGAGAGCCACTTATGGATTGCCTACCAAAGATGGCAATACCTAGATCTATCCTTGCTTTTATGCCTAGCTAGGGGCGTTAAACGATAGCGCTTGTTGGGAGGCAACCCAAATTTTTTTATTCCTTGATTTTTGATCCTGTTTAGAAATAAATAATTTATATAGCCTCTGTTTTGGTTTTTTTTTGTGTTTATTTAGTGTTTGTGCCAAGTAGAACCATTGGGAAGAGTTGGGGAAAGTCTTTTTAATCTTGCTGTAAAAAAGAGAAACTTTAGCGCTCACGAGAATTGCTGCCATTTTTATTTGGAAAGTGCTATTTAGTTAATTATTTTTGCAGATGATTAATAGATAAATTCCTCACGTCCAGAAATTTATTTTAGAATTTTTGGGGTTCTAGAACTTGCGTTAGCTACAGATTACTACAGACTGTTCTGTTTTTGACAGATTCTGTTTTTCGTGTGTTGTTTGCTTATTTTGATGAATCTATGGCTAGTAAAATAGTTTATAAACCATAGAGAAGTTATAATATATTAGGTTTAACACCAATATAAATAAATAATTAGTTCATTACAGTACCTTGAAGTGGTGTGTTTGTTTTCTTTTGCTAACGGAGCTCACGAGATTTTCTACTTTAAGTTTTGTGTTGTGATGTTTTCAAGTTTTGGCTGAAAGATTTGATGGATTATGGAACATGGAGTGGGAAGAGCCTAAGCTTGGGGATGCCCATGGCACCCCAAGATAATCTAAGGACAGCTAAAAGCCCAAGCTTGGGGATGCCCTGGAAGGCATCCCCTCTTTAGTCTACTTCCATCGGTAACTTTACTTGGAGCTATATTTTTATTCACCACATGATATGTGTTTTGCTTGGAGCATCTTGTATTATTTGAGTCTTTATTTTTTAGTTTTCCACAATCATCCTTGCTGTACACACCTTTTTAGAGAGACACACATGATTCAGAAATTGTTAGAATACTCTATGCGCTTCACTTATATATTTTGAGTTATATAGTTTTTGTTCTAGTGCTTCACTTATATCTTTTAGGGCACGGTGGTGGATTTGTTTTATAGAAACTATTGTTATCTCATGCTTCACTTAGATTATTTTGAGAGTCCTACAAAACAGCATGGTAATTTGCTTTAATTATGTTAGGCATTCAAGATTAATAAAAATCTTTTCTTATGAGTGTATTGAATACTACGGGAAGTTTGATACTTGATAATTGTTTTGAGATATGGAGATGGTAATATTAGAGTCGTGCTAGTTGAGTAGTTGTGAATTTGAGAAATGCTTGTGTTAAATTTTGTGATGAAGTCGAAGCATGATTTATTTATTGATTGTCTTCCGTATGAGTGGCGGTCGGGGACGAGCGATGGTATTTTCCTAACAATCTATCCCCCTAGGAGCATGCATGTAGTACTTTGCTTCGATAACTAATAGATTTTTGCAATAAGTATGTGATTTATTTGTGACTAATGTTGAGTCCATGGGTTATACGCACTCTCACCCTTCCACCATTGTTAGCCTCTCTAATACCGCGCACCTTTCGCCGGTATCATACACCCACCATATACCTTCCTCAAAACAACCACCATACCTACCTATCATGGCATTTCCATAGCCTTTCTGAGATATATTGCCAAGCAACTTTCCATCGTTCCGCTATTATGGCATGTTTCATCATTGTCATATTGCTTGCATGATAATGTAGTCGACGTCGTATTTGTGGCAAAGCCACCGTTCGTAATTCTTTCATACATGTCACTCATGCATCATTGAACATCTCGGTACACCGCTGGAGGCATTCACATAGAGTCATATTTTGTTCTAAGTATTGAGTTGTAATTGTTGAGTTGTAAGTAAATAAAAGTGTGATGATCATCATTTTTAGAGCATTGTCCCAAGTGAGGAAAGGATGATGGAGACTATGATTCCCCCACAAGTCAGGATGAGACGCCGAACTAAATAAAAAAAGAGGCCATAAAAAAGGGAGAAAAGGCCCAAATAAAAAAATGAGAAAAATAGCGAAGGGACAATGCTACTATCCTTTGACCACACTTGTGCTTCAAAGTAGCACCATGATCTTCATGATACAGAGTCTCCTATGTATCACTTTCATATACTAGTGGGAATTTTTCATTATAGAACTTAGCTTGTATATTCCAATGATGGGCTTCCTCAAAATGACCTAGGTCTTCGTGAGCAAGCGAGTTGGATGCACACCCACTTAGTTCTTTTTGTTGAGCTTTCATATACTTATAGCTCTAGTGCATCCGTTGCATGGAAATCCCTACTCACTCACATTGATATCTATTAATGGGCATCTCCATAGCCCGTGGATACGCCTAGTTGATGTGAGACTATCTTCTCCCTTTTTGTCTTCTCCACAACCACCATTCTATTCCACATATAGTGCTATGTCCATGGCTCACGCTCATATATTGCGTGAAGATTGAAAAACTTTGAGAACACCAAAAGTATGAAACAATTGCTTGGCTTGTCATCGGGGTTGTGCATGATTTAAATACTTTATGTGGTGAAGATGGAGCATAGCCAGACTATATGATTTTGTAGGGATAACTTTCTTTGGCCATGTTATTTTGAAGAGACATAATTGCTTAGTTAGTATGCTTGAATTATTATTATTTCTATGTCAATATTGAACTTTTGTCTTGAATCTTTCGGATCTGAATATTCATACCACAATTAAGAGAATTACATTGAAATTATGCCAAGTAGCATTCCACATCAAAAATTCTGTTTTTATCATTTACCTTCTCGAGGACGAGCAGGAATTAAGCTTGGGGATGCTTGATACGTCTCCAACGTATCTATAATTTTTTATTGTTCCATGCTATATTATATCCTGTTTTGGACATTATTGGGCTTTATTATACACTTTTATATTATTTTTGGGACTAACCTATTAACCCGAGGCCCAACCCAGAATTGCTGTTTTTTGCCTATTTCAGAGTTTCGCAGAAAAAGAATATCAAACAGAGTCCAAACGGAATGAAACCTTCGGGAACGTGATTTTCGGAGCGAACGTGATCCAGAGGACTTGGACCCTACGTCAAGACATCAACCAGGAAGGCACGAGGTAGGGGGCGCGCCTACCCCCCCCCCACCAAGGCGCGCCCTCCACCCTTGTGGGGCCCATGTTGCTCCACCGACGTACTTCTTCCTCCTATATATACCTACGTACCCACAAACTACCAGATACGGAGCCAAAACCCTAATTCCACCGCCGTAACTTTCTATATCCGCGAGATCCCATCTTGGGGCCTTTTTTGGAGCTCCGCTGGAGGGGGCATCGATCACGGAGGGCTTCTACATCAACACCATAGCCTCTCCGATGAAGTGTGAGCAGTTTACTTCAGACCTTCGGGTCCATAGTTATTAGCTAGATGGCTTCATCTCTCTTTTTGGATCTCAATACAAAGTTATCCCCCTCTCTTGTGGAGATCTATTCGATGTAATCTTCTTTTGCAGTGTGTTTGTTGAGACCGATGACTTGTGGGTTTATGATCAAGTTTATCTATGAATAATATTTGAATCTTCTCTGAATTCTTTTATGTATGATTGGTTATCTTTGCAAGTCTCTTCGAATTATCAGTTTGGTTTGGCCTACTAGATTGATCTTTCTTGCAATGGGAGAAGTGCTTAGCTTTGGGTTCAATCTTGTGGTGTCCTTTCCAAGTGACAGTAGGGGCAGCAAGGCACGTATTGTATTGTTGCCATCGAGGATAACAAGATGGGGTTTATTTTATATTGCATGAGTTTATCCCTCTACATCATGTCATCTTGCTTAAAGTGTTACTCTGTTCTCTTGAACTTAATACTCTAGATGCATGCTGGATAGCGGTCGATGTGTGGAGTAATAGTAGTAGATGCAGGCAGGAGTCGGTCTACTTGTCTCGGACGTGATGCCTATATACATGATCATACCTAGATATTCTCATAACTATGCTCAATTCTGTCAATTGCTCAACAGTAATTTGTTTACCCGCCGTAATACTTATGCTCTCGAGAGAATCCACTAGTGAAACCTATGGCCCCCGGGTCTATTCTCCATCATATTAATCTGCCAATACTTAGTTATTTATTTTGCCTTTTATTTTACTTTGAATCATTATCATAAAAATACCAAAAATATTATCTTATCATATCTATCAGATCTCACTCTCGTAAGTGATCGTGAAGGGATTGACAACCCCTTTATTGTGTTGGTTGCGAGGAGTTTATTTGTTTGTGTAGGTGCGAGGGACTCGTGCGTGGCCTCCTACTGGATTGATACCTTGGTTCTCAAAAACTGAGGGAAATACTTACGCTACTTTGTTGCATCACCCTTTCCTCTTCAAGGGAAAACCAACACAGTGCTCAAGAGGTAGCAAGAAGGATTTCTGGCGCCGTTGCCGAGGAGTCTACGCAACAGTCAGTGTACTTGTCTCGGAAGTGATGCCTATATACATGATCATACCTAGATATTCTCATAACTATGATCAATTTTGTCAATTGTTCAACAGTAATTTGTTTACCCACCGTAATACTTATGCTCTCGAGAGAAGCCACTAGTGAAACATGTGGCCCCCGAGTCTATTCTCCATCATATTAATCTTCCAATACTTAGTTATTTATTTTGCCTTTTATTTTACTTTGCATCTTTATCATAAAAATACCAAAAATATTATCTTATCATATCTATCAGATCTCACTCTCGTAAGTGACCGTGAAGGGATTGACAACCCCTTTATTGCGTTGGTTGCGAGGAGTTTATTTTTTTGTGTAGGTGCGAGGGACTCGTGCGTGGCCTCATACTAGATTGATACCTTGGTTCTCAAAAACTGAGGGAAATACTTACGCTACTTTGGTGCATCACCCTTTCCTCTTCAAGGGAAAACCAACGCAGTGCTCAAGAGGTAGCATGGCCTAGGAAAATGTCTCACGGGCAGGCAACGACTCTTACAGGTGCATGCATGCGATCGTCCATAGCCAGATGGATCAGATCTCTGGCTGGGCGAGGTTGCAGGACGACATGAAAGCCTAGTTTGTATAGGCTACCGGCAGCATCCGGCAACTAAGGGAGGGCAATGAGAGGCTCCGGGCCGAGTGCGACCTGCTGAGGGCGAAGATCGTCGGAAGTGCATAGCAGCAGGAGGAGACCAGTGCCTTGTTGAAGAGGATTGATGTCATCGTTAAGAAACTTATGACGAGAATGACATGCTCTGCATCGAGCGCCAAAGGCTGGTGGAGGAATCCGTGGATGCTCTCAAGCAGCGTCTTGAGGACACAACAGAGCTCATCGCCGCTCGTCGCAGAGACCAGTTCCCGTGGCCTGCAGCAACGCATCAAGAAACTAGACATCAGCAAGCCAGATCATTGTCTTCCTTCTTCTTTTGCCCTTGTGTATTTCGGGCGTAGCAGCATGTGGCTTTTTTAATTATCTTCCTAATTATGTAAGACCATTATTATCCACTGTCATTGTCCTTATATATTCATCAGTCTTGCTAAAAGTCGCAGTAGATGCTATATAGGTCCGTCGGATCTTACATCAAGATCCGTGCAAAATTTTCTTTTCAGATTTTCTTTTTTCTCTCTTAAATCTCAGTCGAGTGAGACATAGCCACGCCATTAAACAGGGTCTTGAGCACCATTAATGGAGTCCTTGGGAGAGAGGTGGGCGGCAGATGGAGGTCAAAGGGCTCTCCTCCTGATAAGCATGCGCAGGGGTCTGATCGCACGCCTCCCATACTCAAATAGCTACCATGCACGGCGCCTCCTAGCTAATAAAAAGGGGATGCGTGGTGGCACGTAAATGGTAAGTAGAACGCCCATGGTTTCAATAATACTCGTGTTTCCGATTGTAACATGACAACACTTGTTCCAAAATGACTTTGTTGATTGTTAATGTGTGCGCCTTCGCAAATCGGACAACAAAATTACCACAGCATGTTGGTGCTATATCATGACACCAAGCCAAGTTTCATGATTTTCATGCGTGTTCTGGATTTACAGGAATTAAAAAACCAAGTTTATCAATATTTCCGGCTGAGCCACAATGCCCAGATGTTTGAATTTCATTCCCATTTCTTGCATGGGACCCAGAAATTTACCCGAGGACACACTGCGATTTTTCAACGAACTTTGGTGCACTAGAGCATGTGCTTGTAGTTCAAATTTGAATTATGCACATTAAATGACCAGAAACTCAATTAATGTATAACAAAGTCCAAACGAACTCGGAATAATTCCAAAATTTAACATGACACTCATGTAGTTCTATGTTGCCTCTGTAAAGAAAATCAAGGGGGCAACCTTATATCGTTTCACACACAAAGGTGACATGTTCCCTCTTAGAACCACGAGCCTTCTTGAGAGAAGCTCCGGTTTGCAAGAAGCTTATACCAAAACTTGTTCCAATTAGGCCAATTTTTTTACCACAGCATGTTAGTACCATGACCTGACACCATGCCAAGTTTCATGATTTTCAGGCGTGTTTTGGATTTACAGGAATATTAAAATCAAGTTTCTCAATGTTCTTGGCTGAGCCAGGATGCCCAGATGTTTGTATTTTATTCCCATTTCTTCCATGTGACCTAGAAATTCACCCGAGGACACACACATGTGATTTTTCGACCAACTTTGGTGCACGGGAGCATGTGCTTGTAGTTCAAATTTGAATTATGCACATTAAATGACCAGAAACTCAATTACTGTATAAAAAAGGCCAAACGAACCCGGAATAATTCCAAAATTTAATAGGACACTGATATAGTTCTATGTTGCCTCTGTGAAGAAAATCAAGGGGGCAGCGTATATCATTTTGCACACAAAGGTGACATGTTCCCTCTCAGAACCACGAGCCTTCTTCAGAGAACCTCCGATTTGCAAGAATCTTAGACAAAAACTTGTTCCAATTCAGCCCAATATTTTACCATAGCAAGTTAGTGCCATGACATGACACCATGCCAAGTTTCATGATTTCCAGGCAAGTTTTGGATTTACAGGAATTTAAAAACCAAGTTTCTCGATGTTCTCGGCCGAGTCACGATGCCCAGATGTTTGAATTTCATTCCCATTTCTTGCATGGGACCTAGAAATTCACCCAAGGACACACATGTGATTTTTCAACCAACTTTGGTGCATCGGAGCATGTGCTTGTAGTTCAAATTTGAATTATGCACATTAAATGTCCAGAAACTCAATTAATGTATAAAATGGCCAAACGAACCCGGAATAATTCAAAAATTTAACAGGGCACTCATATAGTTCTATGTTGCCTCTGTAAAGAAAATCAGGGGGAGGCAGCGTATATCATTTCGCACACAAAGGTGACACGTTCCCTCTCGGAACCACGAGGCTTGTTGAAAAAATCTCTGGTTTTGCAAGAAGCTTATACCAAAACTTGTCACAATTCAGCCAAAAATTATACATATGAAAACAGGGTTTAGATTATCCCGAACATCTCGCTACCTAGACCAATGTACTCTGATTTGAATTCAACATAAAATGGATACAAATATTTGAATTGGATATCGTATGGTACATGTAGTTCATAGTGAAATATGATTACTGCTATATGCATGTTTTTTGTTATCAAGATAATATTTAAATGATGGTATAACTTGACAACAATTGTACTCAAATAAGGAAAATTTATTCAAATTTGGTCCATATGGTAGACGATAATATATATGTTCATAGGGTGGAGTAAAATGTTCATATATGATGGAAGATCAAAATGTAGGACTACATCCATTAAAACCGCAAGGTCACCTAACGATATATTCGAATTCAACATAACGTGGATTCAAAAATTGAAATGAGAGATCCTAGCATTTGTAATCATATAAAAAGGGGCATGACTCTTTGTTGTGCTGGGAATTGATTTGTTTTTTGTTGTTGTTGAGGGAAGTGCGAATTGATTTGGTACTGTACAAGGTAATCTTGTTCTCCCGATTTTTTTACATTTTTCTTGTAGTTTTTTCAATGGCATTTATAGCAATATAGTAAAAGGGGACATGACTCTCTTGTGTCTTGTATGAATTTTTTTCTTGTACACATTAAGTTTGTTCTGCCGACCATGGAATCCGCGCCTTGTTATACCAAAATTTTCAAGGTCGAGTATCTTTTGTCTCATCTGCTGTGAAACTCCCGCTTATTCAACCCGCGCCACGCCTTGTTAACTCGAAATTTCGACGCACGCGAAAACTCCCTCCTCATCTGAAACCGGTCCCGCAGCCCAGGCACGCAAAATCCCCCTTCTACCCCTCAGCCAGAAATGTCGGCTTGACGTCGCGTCGTCAAAACCGGTGGGGGTACGCTGGTAACTTACCCTACATTTCGGACAAGCACACCCCTAAGCCATGGTTCCCCCTACCTTCCCCTTCGCCCCCCATTCGTACACCGTGGCCACCAAAACACATGAAACCCCACACTCCTCCATCGCACTCCCGATCGCCACCAAGCCGAAGACTCTTCCCCGACGACACCGTCCACCGCAACAGCTCCCCGTACCTCATCCACCGCACCGGATGAGGATCCATCGTCGATATCGTCGTCCCGCCGGATCAGCCGCTGCATCCTCCACCTCCAAGGAGTTTCCCCGACGTTCGCCTCGTCCATTGCGCCAACTCCACCCCATAGCACCGTCTTGACCTGCCCCACTGGAACCACATCACCCTCACCAATTCCTCCAATGAAGCCGAGGCTTACTTAGCGCCACCAAGGAGGTTCTGCACTCACCGCTGCATTTTATCTTTTATTCGATCTCACGGGGCTGACAATACTCGATACCGAGCAGCCATGGCGGGTCTCCATCGACAGCACCGTCGCCGGCCACTTTATCCACGACGTCTCTCCCCCATGTCATTGCTTCCTCGGTGGCGAATTCCACACCGGCATTAGCTGCAGCTGCTCCAGCTCCCGCTCATGTTGTTGCTGCTTCGGGTCTCACTCGCGCTGCTCCTGCTGCTGCTTCGGCTCTCGCTCATGCTGCGGCTCTGTTCTTGCTGTCGGTCACATTGTTGCACCGCTCTTGCTTTCATTCGTGTTGTTGCTCTGCTCTGCTATTGCTGTCGGTCACGCTGCTGCTCCGCTCTTGCTCTCGTTCGTGCTACGGCTCTGCTCTTGCTCTCGCTCATGCTGCTACTGCTGCTACTACATGACCTCCGGCAGCTACAGGAGTTGCTAGTTTAGCACTCACTCACGGTGCTGCTACACGACTTGCTCTCTGCTAGTGCGTTCTCTGCTCGAGAGTTGCTAGTTTAGCACTCGCTCGCGGTGCTGCTACACGACTTGCTCTCTGCTAGTGCGTTCTCTGCTCGAGCGGCTGGTGATTTAGATCACTGCTTCTCTGCTACTAGTGCTCGAACGCCCTAAACATCTATTGCAATGCTCTGCTACTAGTTCAATCAGTTTCGATAGTAAAATTCAGTTTCAACTATAAAGTTCAGTTTCTTTAGTTAAGTTCAGAGTGAACAGTATTTACAGCATCGGCCATGGCGCGACTGATGCGTTTTACATCTAGCACTTTTTGGTGATGTATTTTACATCATCTATTGCAGATGATATTAGAGTCCCACTTCAGATTAACGTTGTATGTCTTGTCCTGCTTCAGCCTCGCCACCATACACCTCACCGGAGCTGCTCCAACGATGGAACCGTCCATCACAGTGGAGCAGTACCCTCGACACCATTTCCAGAGGTCTCAGATCTTTTTCCCCGCCTCCGACAGTCGCACCAGCATCACCATCCTCCACGTCCAACCCAATGATGCTGAGGTCGACAAGGCTATGCCAAAGGGGTTTTACACTCGTCACATCACTTTGTTACTCTACATTCATGTCGATCCCTTAGGGATCCTTTGCTATGGAACTACTATGGTACTACTATCCGTGCATTTGGTTAGAAGGAGTGGAGCAAAGCAAAATTAGAGGATTTTTTCCTTTGCTGTCTCTTTCAAAGAAAAAACGTAGGAATTTTAATATCCACTTGGACGTCCTTTTCAAATTAATATGCATGAAGAACATGACTAATTTCATTACTGGCATAATAAGATTCTTATTTTATTTTCATTTTCACGTGGTTTGACTTTAATTTGACCATGTTTCTCCATTCCTGTCACTACAAAAAAATACACTTCCATGATGATACGTGTTTGTCACAGTAGGTCGCTTTTTTGTCATGCATGTACATCCATGACAAATTTATGACAGAATCAAGATAGTCATACATGTGCTGTCGTAGAAGTGTTCCATGACATTACCAAAATTATCATCACGGAAGTGTCCACTTCCATGACAATAAATCACGCGTCATAGAAGTGCTTTCGTCAAGGGTGACCGACACGTGGCATCCACCGTAACGGAACGCCGTTAAGCTATCGGGTCGGGTTTTGGATCCGTTAACCCGTTAACAGCCCCAACCAATGGGGATTTTCCACGTGTAAAATCATCATTGGCTAGAGGAAACACGTGTCGGCTCATCGTTGGGACAGATGTCATCCACTCACTGGACAGAAGGAGCCTATGATACGTCGACACGTGGCACAACCCAACAGTGGCCCATTCCTGTGAAAAGGCCGGCCCATTTGAATTGGTCAAAAGCTGACGGGTCAGCCCATGGAAAGCCTGTTAACGGTCTGTTCGCATATAGCCCATTTACAGCCCGCTAACCCAAGGCCCGTTACGCCCTATCCGAATTAGGCCCAGTAGCATCATCTGGGCCATCCAATATGATTCTAGCTCGTTTTCACTTCTGGCCCATGTATAGCCCATGACGTCTTTCGGCCCATATGAGGCCCTTTGTAACTCTTGGCCCATTAGCGCCCGTGCTGAATCTGGCCCGTAATGAATAGTGTATTACTTTACACCCATTAACGTCCCGTGGTGAAACTGGCCCGTAATGAACAGTGTATCACTTTATACCCATTAACGGCCCGTTATTCCGTTGGGCCGTTTCCAGCCCAAGTTAACTTTCGGCCTTCTGAGGGCCCATTTATTCTTGGGCTCATTTGCAGCATTCGGTTACTTACGGCCCGTTACTGTCATTTTCTGTTTGTGGGCCAAATTCAGCCCGTCGTTACAGTCGGCCCGTTTGCAGACCGTTAGTCTGTTGGGCCATTTTCATAGCATCACCAAATACGGCCTATTAACGGCCCGTTATGGTCAGCCCATAAAACGCACGATTTCCAATAAAGGCACGTCTACGGCCCATTAAAGGCCCGTACAAGACCCATAAATGAGCCGGCGGCCCATGGATCCTATGAGATGTACAAGGCCCATGGATCCTACGAGACGTAGAAGGCCCATGGATCCTACGAGACGTAGAAGGCCCATGGATCCTATGAGACGTAGAAGGCCCATGGATCCGATGGCCCGTGAAGGGCCATGGTCGGGCGAATTGGCCCCCGTTTGAACGATATAGCATATTCAAAGAATTATCCTACTCAATACTATCACCTCTAAAAAGCCTACACTATTACAACAAAGAGATCAAGGCATAGAAAGGTAGAATAATCCTACACTATACAATAAAGAAATTACAGCCGATTATACCCACTAGGCATTATGGTTCGGCACAGGTGATAATAAAGCATACACAAACAGCATATTACATACACTGGGCAAATACAGCTCATACATCATGGACACGCATCAACTTAACTCCATTTGAACTATAATCTCTTCAGAAAATAGGATTGGCCGAATTCAGATAGCACAAATTTCAGTCTGCAAAATCTCCAATTCCTTCATGGTTACCTCAGTGTCTTGTTTCATTTTTTGACTCCTGCATCTAATACCTGCATGTCGAGTCTCAATTTGTTGATTATACGTTGACAATCAGGTACACGTTGTCTTGCCACCTCTAGTTGATGCTCGAGAACATCAGCACATTCCAATTCCAATCCATAATCATTCGGTAACGGCCATGCCGCACTGCTCGCGGATCTTTGTGTTGATGTCACTTCATCCTGAAATGTTTCTGCAAGTACACATGACTAGGGCAAAAATATAGTTACAACAGTGAAGCGAACAAGACACTATTTTGTACTACATGGCAAAATAGGACTAACAATAATGTTACACGTCACTTTCAAAAAAAATGTTACACGTAATGAAGCATAAGCAGGTGATATTTTAAAAATTATAAAAAATATAGTTTGTGCAGCCTGCATACAGAAATCCCTCTTAGCTCACCAGAGGAGCATGATGTTGGGGCCCAATCGAAAACACAGACAAGTTACAAATTTAGACAGCACGTTGCGTATAAGTAAGCAAGCAGTTGGCCATTCTGTGCCTCAATTAAAGTCTTAGGAGCATAATGAACAGCAGAGGGTTTCATACAAACATACTACAGCAGGCAAAACTATGCAATCATTAGCGTAGTATAAACTAGATTGTGAGCCTCATGCAATAATAGTTGGTTAATAGACTTCAAAGCTTCGGGCACACTTCGGCAGAGTAATTAAATGGTAAGGCCTTTAATTATGTCAACTAATAGTGATACAAGTACCGACCATCAGGCATGATTATTTGGGCATCTCATTAACTGAGGACAAATAAAGCAATTGAAAAGAGAAAATTAACTATGCCTGAAACAAACAAGGAATTGAACTGTTGAGTTGCATACAGTGACTTATCTTAGCAGGTTGAAGAGGCTTAGCGCATCTCCTACTTCTCTTGCAAGGCTCCTTCTTAACATCTTGTACATGGAAATCCTCAATCTTATCTTCATTGCACCCCCTCTGCAAGGTGACACAAACTAGTTACTCGTCTCCTTGGAAGATAAATATGCATGCTTTCCAGTCTGTGAACACAGAAGAATGAGACTATAACAAAACAACACCACATAATGAAACATGCCGCATCTCTTGCACTTGCACACAATGAAATGAGCATTTACTATGTCTGCACTATGTAAAAACTAGGCATACCTTCGAACTGGATCTCCAGGTACTCTTGGAGAGCCTACTGTAGTGTACAACCAAACCTTTATGTCACCTATGAGTTAGACAAGGCCCCACTATAGCAGCCCTTAGTGTCTAAATCGTTGACAAGCTCTATTAGAGTGTTATGTCAAGAACAACAAGTAATCAAAGCAAACAGTCCTAGTATGGCTGGCTGATGCAAACAAGCAATTGAACAGATGTGTGAGAAAATCTTACATATCAAGAAAAGAAGCAAAGAAGGAGGCTTAAAGACCATCACTTGACTGACCAGATTTAAGGGGCATTTAATCATCATGTGCAACGTATGAACTAACATAAACATTGCATATTCCAGATTCTACAATGGAATGCACATGTATTAGGTTATGCCATGTATGATGATGCCTAAATGTACAGATAGCAGGCAGGAGTGATTCATCATTGCACGCACAATTGAATTGCAGGTTAAGGGCCAGTTCGATTCCGCCTTTTCAGGGCATATTGTCAAAATAAGCCATAAAAGATGTAAAGAAGTCATTTTTGAGTTATGGGCTTGGGCTTAACTAATTTCGCTTTGGAAGGGGTGTTTCGGGTAGAACCTGACTAAAAATTGAAGGGAAGGGGAATAGTGAAATGACTCTGTTGTCTGCCTATATTATACTCAAAATGCAACTGCTAACGCCTGTGTCACACCTGACCCTCAAGTAAAAACAAACACACAAGCATTCATTGCCCTGCCCACTTGCATCTCCTCTCCCCTTTCCACTATACGATGAATTGCTATGAGCTGCTTCTGCTGCTACTATATGATGCATTGCTATGAGCTGCTCCTGCTGCTGCTATATGATGAATTGCTATGAGCTGCTGCTGCTGTATGATGAGTTGCTATGAGCTGTTGCTGCTGCTATATGATGAATTGCTATGAGCTGCTGCTGCTATATGATGAGTTGCTATAAGCTGCTCCTGTTGCTGCTATATGATGAGTTGCTACAAGCTGCTCCTGCTGCTGCTATATGATGAATTGCTATGAGCTGCTCCTGCTGCTGCTATATGATGAATTTCTATTAGCTGCTGCTGGTATATGATGAATTGCAGACTGCTGTTGTTGTATGATGAGTTGCTATGAGCTGCCGCTGTTGCTATATGATGCTTTCAGGTGGTGCTGCTATACGATAATAACCAGCCACTTGGACCATCGAATTTCAATAAATAATTGTTCTTCATTTAAATGTGGGTCATGCGTTCTTCATTTAAATTAGGCAATGGGATCTCTATGGAAAACATTGACCAAAGTAGATTGTGCCAAGTAGATGGTATCTTTGTATTTGCATTTTGAGCAAATAGTGATGGTCTGTTTTCCTATCATATTAATTACTGCACTGGGTTCAATTTGTGATGTTTGCAAGTCAAATTAATTTCCATATGAGCAGCAATATGAAAAAATATAATGCAATCTAGACTTTCCACTGATCATACCAAAGATAAGCTAAAAACGCAATGAAAAGAACTGGTTGGCTTATTACATGGAGCTTATATTCACAGGTGCTTATTTTCTTAGGATAACTCGTAATAATTGTCCCTAAGAAACTTGGCTAATAGAACTGGCATACAAATAACATGTCACGATGATTGCAATGGAGGAGTGACATACCATGGCACACTGTATAGGCTCACCGCTGCCTCTCCATTTTTTGCGATGTTCCTGAAATTGCCACATACATCTTGTACTTTTTCATTGTCTAACCCTATCTGCAAGTTGACACGGCTAATTTCAGACATCTCTATGTGATACTACATTGCATATCCCTTGCGCATATTTAAACCACCAATTAACGATTGTGTGTGTACCATAAACTAGCCATGACTCTGTATGATGGACTAGCAGGCACTCTAAGGGAGCCTAATGTAGTGCACTGGAATTCCTACATGCCACCTACGATTTTGTGTAATGTACTGCCCATGTTCCTAAATATATGTCTTTGTAGAAATTCCAGTATGGACCACATACAAATGTATATAGATGCATTTTCAAGTGTAGATTCACTCATTTTGCTCCGTATGTAGCCTATAGTGGAATCTCTAGAAAGACTTGTATTTAGGAACGGAGGTACGAGGTAGTATCATGTATGACATCTACATATCTAATTTAACAGCCAGTAGTAGAAATCATTGTCTGCATAAAGGGATTACTGGTCGAAAATCCTAGCAAAGCACGCTGGCAGGCACAGAACAATACAAGAGAGTGACGCGCTTACAAGATCATAGCAATGCCTTAGTCCAGGATCTTGGTTGGCCAAGCTGTTAGATCCAGAAGAAACATCGTCCTTGTAGTTTTTGCCAGCTGCATAATAGGTAATAGCGACCGGTTAGTATATTTGAAGTACATCGGGCAGGTGATGTTGGACGGGTTTAAAGGTGACAAGTACCTAGGCCGTGGCGGGTGCTTGGCATCTCTCCAGACTATGGGAATCAGGTTAGAAACGTCGAGGGTGATGACGCTGTGCTGGCTGTCGGGGTCCGGTAAGGAGATCTAGAACCGTCGAGTAGGGTGTTTGTGGAGTGGCTCAGGTAGGGTGGACTACGGTGTGGGCGAAGCGGATCTATGGCCGTGGACGAGGGCGTAGGTGAAGCTGCTTTGGTGGTTGGGTTAAGGATGGTGTTGATGATGCGGATCTGCGGCCGTGGACGGGGCGTCAAAAGCTGCTCCAGTGGTTGGGTTAAGGGTGGTGTCGATGATGCGGATCTGCGGCCGTGGATGGGGCGTCAGAAGCTGCTCTGGTAGGTTGGATGAGGGTGCGAGGAAGCGGATCTGAGGCCGTGGACTTGTGAGTTGGCAAAGCGGCCCCGGTAGGGTTGAGAATGGTATAGGCGAAGCTACTCCAGTAGGGTTGAGGAAGGTGTCGAGGAAGCTGCTCCGGTAGGGTTGAGGAAGGTGTCGGCGAAGAGGATCAGAGACCGTCGACGGGGGCGTCGGTGGGCGGCTCTGGGGGGTGAGGACGAAGCGTCTCCGGTGGAGAGTACGAATGAGCCGCTGCAGCTGCGCGGCGGTTGACGAGAGTACCGGCGAAGCAGATCCGGCGAGGTACAGTGGTGGATGAGCAGTCTACTTGTTTGTAGGGGAGGTGGGAGGGGTAGATGCGGCCGCAGAAGAAGATCCGGCGAGGTGGACGCCGCTGGCAGTGAATGGGCTATGGTACGCCGGTGGATGAGCGGTCTAGGGTTTCAAGAGGGGAGGGGAGAAAGGGCGATGAAGTATGGATGGCGTAATGTAAGATGCTCTGGTGCTGTGGAGTTAGTCGTTTTTGCGGGAGGGGAGAGGAAATGGGGGTGCCGTGTAGTGGGGGAATCGGAAGTTACCAAAGCAGCCCCGACCTATTATGTAGATGAGGGCGGTATTGTAACTGTTGGTCTCCATGCACCAAGGACAAAAGGGGGATTTCGCATGCTAAAGACTAAGGTGGCGGAAATTTTAGAAGGAGGCGGGAGATTTTGCCACCCGCGGGATCGTTCGTATCTAGTTTCAACTAATTTTGGACCGTGCTAGTGGGAAGGTCATGCTAGACTGTGTACACGGGGCACGCGTCAGCAGTTAATAACTGGCGTGAAGTCCACCCCAGAAAAAACACAATAACTCGGGATGATGCGCCGGTAACTTGGACGTTCACACGGGCATGGCCAATCGTATGGGTGTAGTGGCACATTCACAAAAAGGGATCAAATGCTCAGCCTATGTATTTCTCGTGTAAATAGATAATTTAGTGCCATTGGTTATTTACTTTAAACATAATGCATTGACGTGTTAGTGTGGAGGCGCACAAAAAGAAATGGATATTGTAGTTACCTACTTAAAAGTGTTACCTCATATGATTACATAGCCTCCATTTCATAAATTGCGTACCCGTTGAATTCATATATGAATATTACATATATTACTTCAAAATAGAAACTTAAATCATCCAAGACTAATGAATTTGAATGCAAGAGTAACAATGGTGCATGTTCATGATAGCTACATTGGTTGTTTCAAGAAACATCACTGTAACTTTGGCATGCACAACTAAAATGGCTTATTGAAATAGAAAAAAATGTGATATGTGAGTGTCCAATCTTTATAGCGTTGAATCGATATTGTACCTTTGGCCACGATACGAAGTAGATATTGACTTATGTTCAAGCGATGCACGTCCATGATCGCTAGATAGTGATACGTGAATGAATTGTGCAATCTCTCTCACACGCATACATATCTCATTTCCCTGTGGGCATCGGAATCACACAAGCGCACTTCGTGTATTTCTCTCCCTCCGTCAGGGTTAAATTCGTCTTTCTACCCCGTCCTACAAGTCTCTCACACAGAAACACACACGCTCTCTATGTCTAACACGCCCAACCCTTTAATTCCGCCCACCCACAGCCACTAATGTCTCTCACACATATGCTATCTACCTATCCCTTAATATAGCTAGATATGTGTCACACAAACTTCTTCTCCCTACTAGCAATATGCCCATGCATTGCACGGAACATCAAGATGCATTTGTATGAGAAGTTTATCTTGTCGGAGAAAAGGATGAACGAGGGAATGTGTTGGGGATATTACTACTGGGCGTAAACCGGCCTATCTGGGCCGGGTTAACTTCATCAGTAGTTAAGTATGTTAAAGCCCGTGAAGGTAGATGAGGGCTCAAGACCCATAATCGGTTGAGAGCCTGTAGCCATAAACCGGCGTCAATATGTAACTTTTATTGTAAGTTAGGAATAAGTAGAGACCAAACCGGACGCATCTATGAGCCAGTGTTGCGACTCTGTAAACCGACGGGCATCACCCATGTATATAAGGGGACGACCCGGTGGCGGTTCAAGGACAACAGACAACAACTCGAGACATAGGCGAAGCTTGTTTGCTCCCTAGTCATTGAAACACCCATCAATTCCATCACAACTAGACGTAGGCTTTTACCTTCATCGAAGGGGTCGAACTAGTATAAACTCTCTTGCGTCCTTGTGTCCGCTTTAACCCCTTCAAGCTAACCAGTCGCGATGGCTCCACGACTAAGTCCTTTCTCTAGGACATCTACCGTGACAAAACCACGACAGTTGGCGCCCACCGTGGGGCTATCGCACGATGGTTTCCGGTTCTTGGAGGGCCGCTTTGAAGGACTCAAGGGCTACGCTGTAGGCCGGATGACTAAGGGTCGTCGCGGCAAGCTCTACATCGACGACGCAGGCTGGGGCCCCGAGGCCGGCTCAATTGAGTACGGGTCCCGGGTCCCCTTTGGTAGCATTCACGCTTTCATTGGCAAGATCGGTGAACCGGGCCCTGAGCCGGACATCTGCACCGACCTCGTCGAGACGGCTCAGCGTGCGCAATCTGCCCGGGTTAAACCGGCCATGAAGCGTGCCTTCGTGGGAGTGATCCATGGAGGAAGTTATAAGGACGGATCAGAGTTTCGCGGGGCTACTGTCGTTTGTTCTGGTGACGAATCTTTGACCGGAGAAACCGAAACTCTTTATCAGCTACAAGATGGCCGGATTGAGAGCTGTTCTGATGGCAACAATATTCCGGACCCCTCTGATCTGCCTAACTGGGTTGGAATATTCATGACCGGAACACAAGCAGCGTTTCATTCTTCGACAGCCGTGGCAACGATCTCCGATTCAGCAGCGGCGACGGCTGCCGGGGCAGGAGGCCCTGTGCGCCCGCCGGCTCAGGTTCTATCAGAACTATTTGATGCGTTGGCTGTGCTTATGGCGGAAGTTAATCCGCCAGATCAGGACGTTGACAACATGGAGATTGCAAAGGTAAAGGAACAAATCACCCAGGCCAAGACGGATCTGGCGGCTGAGGACACCAGGATGGCCGCAGAGCGGGCCGCTTTAGACGCACAGGCCTACAGGCTTATGTTGGACCAGAGCGCGTCGCATGAAGTCATGAGGAGGAAGCACTGATCCCGCTTACCTCCGGTTTTCGAGGCCAGAGACCTTTTCAACACTCCAGGACCAAGAGCCGGCAATCCGCTGGAGGGGAACCGAGCAGAAGCCCCTGGGACCGGTGCACCGGTTCAGCCTCGTCAGATGGACCTGCCTCGTCAAAACACCGTTATACCTCAGAATGCTTTAACACCTCCGGGTCACTACTCCAACCCAATGGACAATCTTGTTGCCGCTGCTGCACGGCTGGAGGCCATTCCAATTGACGGTGACTCGCCGCAGGCAGTAGAGACGCGACGGGTCAAGGAACTTGTAAGGACAGCTTTGGCCCAACAGGAAGCGTACTCGTACAGCCGCGACCGGATCCACTCGACCCCCCGTCCAAGCCGGAGCTATAGCAGACATATGGATGAACCAACAGTGTCGAGTAATGAACGACGTGGAGCACCCCGTGGCAACAACCCAATGGGTGGTGCTAATGACGCTCAGGAAGTGGTGAACCGGGCCCGAGCGCGCAGGGAGGCCGAGTTAGCCGCACAGCATCAGGCTCGGCAACTCACGCCAGTTCGTCCAACCATCTCGATCGAACCTGGTGTTACTTCTAGTTCTTTGGGGGTGCCTTGCCTTATCCCCGCTTTACGCAACGTGCGCCTGCCCAAGGATTTCAAAGGCCCGCGCAAGGTACCAAATTATATGGCGGATCAACCTCCAGAGACAAGGGTGGAGAGCTATGAGATGGCCATGGAGATGCTTGATGTGGATGACACGGCGTGTGCGAAATACTTCACCATGATGCTTGAAGGAACGGCCCATACTTGGTTAAAAAGCTTGCCAGCTAATTCTATCAGTTCATGGGCCCAATTACGAGCCCGGTTTATCAGCAATTTCAAGGATACCTGTAAACAGCCTATGTCGATAGTGGACTTAGCTGCATGCGTCCAGGAGGAAGGAGAATCAACGACTCATTGGGTGCGCCAGGTTTCACAAGTGTTGCACTCCTCAGACCGCATCAACGCTGACACCGCAGTATTAACCCTAGAAGGCAACTGCCGGTTTGGGCCCCTGAAGTTGAAATTGGGATGGATGAAGCGTCATTGCACTGACATGGGGACCCTCATGGTCGCTTTGGTGAAATATGTTGATTCTGATAGTACCAAGGATCCCGAATCTGATGATGACAAGACAGAGAAAGGGAAGAAGAACAGCAGCTCCAAAGGTCAGCAGCATCACTGGGTAGGCAATGGCGGAGGAGGCAAGCGTAAAGCGGATGGTAACATGGATTTTGTGGCTAATACCAACGCACAGGACAATGGCCAGCGACGCAAGGGAAGGCTGAAAAATCATAGTGGAGCACCCAACCCTAACCCAAACCGCCTAAACTATCTGCTAAGCCAGCCCTGTCCAAGACATGGGACGAAGGAGGAGCCAGCAAACCACCTTTGGAAGGATTGCTTTATTATGCAGGAGTTCAAGAATTCTAATAATTTCCGGTATGATCACGCATCTGGCGGTGGCTCAGGGTCCGGGCCGAGTTACGGTGGAGGAAGTTCCGGTTCAGAATTTAATGTTAATCCGGGCGGACATAATGGTCAAAATAGTCAGAACAACCAGGGTGGTTACAACCAATAGCAGCAACAGTCAGGTTACCAGAGCAACCCAAAGCAGTTGAGTAGTGGGCAGTACCATGTCTTTACCACTAGCTTGGACAAGCGAGACCGGAAGGTTCAGAGGCGGGCAGTCAACTCTGTTGAACCGGCCATACCCCGTTATCTACGTTGGTCTGAACAGCCAATCATATGGAGCAGAGAGGATCACCCACCCCAGGTCGATAATCCGGGTCAGTTGGCTTTGGTGGTGGCGCCTCAGGTGGGAGGTTATAAGTTCACCAAGGTGCTCATGGATGGAGGGAGCAGCATTAACATCCTGTACTATGAGACCTTCCATCGCATGGGACTAACAGATAAGAATCTCAAACCGTCTAATACAGTATTCCACGGTGTAGTGCCTGGCAAATCAGCATATCCCGTTGGTAAGATATCTCTCGAAGTGGCCTTTGGGGATGATCATGATTCCAGGTCGGAGACATTGATGTTTGAAGTGGTGAAAATCCAAAGTCCATATCATGCCTTGTTTGGGCGACCGGCATACGCCAAGTTTATGGCTCGGCCCTGTTATGTGTATTTGCAGCTCAAGATGCCGGGTCACAAGGGGACAATAACGGTTCATGGAAGCCGCAAAATCGCTTTGGAATGCGAGGAAGGAGATGCGGCTTATGCAGAGTTGGTTTGTGCCACCGAGGAGTTGAAGTACTATAAAGACAATGTTGATCCGGCAGACATGACTCCGTTGAAGAAGCCAACTAAGGAGCATGATCCGGCCCTGAAGTTCAAATCGGCAGCAAAAACTAAGCTTGTTGACTTCGTACCTGGCGATTCATCCAAGCAATTCAGCATCAGTGCCAACTTGGATCCGAAATAGGAAAGCGCGCTCATCGAGTTCATCCGTGAGAATCGGGACATTTTTGCATGGAAGCCCTCCGACATGCCAGGTGTACCGAGGCAACTCGCTGAGCACACACTTAATGTGGATCCTAAATATAAACCGGTGAAACAGTTCCTCCGCCGTTTTAACGAAGAAAGACGCAAGGCGATTGGAGAAGAGGTAGCCAGGCTCTTAGCAGCTGGCTTTATTGTTGAAGTTTTTCACCCCGAGTGGCTCAGGGCTAAGTCTTTTTGCTAAGGATTGAAGCGGCTCAGGACCTCCCGGTTCAGTGCTTGCACCCCCAGGCTTTTTGCTAAGGATTGACATGAACCTGTTCAAATCAACCTGGGGCCTAATGTTGGGGATATTACTACTGGGCATAAACCGGCCTATCTGGGCCGGGTTAACTTCATCAGTAGTTAAGTATGTTAAAGCCCATGAAGGTAGATGAGGGCTCAAGACCCATAATCGGTTGAGAGCCTGTAGCCGTAAACCGGCGTCAATATGTAACTTGTATTGTAAGTTAGGAATAAGTAGAGACCAAACTGGACGCATCTATGAGCCAGTGTTGGGACTTTGTAAACCGACAGGCATCACCCATGTATATAAGGGGATGACCCCGCGGTGGTTCAAGGACAACAGACAACAACTCGAGACATAGGCGAAGCTTGTTTGCTCCCTAGTCATCGAAACACCCATCAATTCCATCACAACAAGACGTGGGCTTTTACCTTCATCGAAGGGGCCGAACTAGTATAAACTCTCTTGCGTCCTTGTGTCCGCTTTAACCCCTTCAAGCTAACCAGTCGCGATGGCTCCACGACTAAGTCCTTTCTCTAGGAGTCCGCTTTAACCCCTTCAAGCTAACCAGTCGCGATGGCTCCACGACTAAGTCCTTTCTCTAGGAGTCCGCTTTAACCCCTTCAAGCTAACCAGTCGCGATGGCTCCACGACTAAGTCCTTTCTCTAGGAGTCCGCTTTAACCCCTTCAAGCTAACCAGTCGCGATGGCTCCACGACTAAGTCCTTTCTCTAGGAGTCCGCTTTAACCCCTTCAAGCTAACCAGTCGCGATGGCTCCACGACTAAGTCCTTTCTCTAGGAGTCCGCTTTAACCCCTTCAAGCTAACCAGTCGCGATGGCTCCACGACTAAGTCCTTTCTCTAGGAGTCCGCTTTAACCCCTTCAAGCTAACCAGTCGCGATGGCTCCACGACTAAGTCCTTTCTCTAGGACATCTGCCGTGACAAAACCACGACAGAATGCCTTATTTGCAAATGCGGAGAGGGCTGTGGGTATCTTTTTTGCATAATTGCCATAGTTTCCTTCCTGTCCGTCGGATATAAATTGGATGGCCTATATTGCAGGATGGGAGGAACACCATCATCACCAACTCTGTTTTTTATAAGAGTAGAGATATGTGAGTGTCACTGCCCCCCCCCACACACCCACACTTCCCAACACCGAAGGAGTAGGGTGACACCTCAATCTTGATACTAATCTATCGACTGGCTTCTCTCTCAAGCATACACACACACACTACACGGCACCGAAGGAGTAGGGTGGCACATCGATCTTGATAATAATCTATCTACTCCTCTTTCAAACACACACACACACTCACTAGTTGTGCCTCTGTGCCTACCGTGCACACTCTCGATACGTCTTTCTCCCCCCAACAATGACAGTAGAAGGGTGACAACTCGATCTGATCATAATCTGTCAATTGGTTTCTCTCTCAAACATTGTGTCTCGGTGCCTCGCTCGGTAGCCCCCTCGATATGTAGACTTCTCGCGTGCACACATCTGTAGTGACGATGACGTTGAAGCCAGTGTGCCTTGTTTTTACCAGCCTCATGTGATAGATTTCACCCTGTTTTCTGTTAATTAACAAGGCAACCTTTTCTTTGTTACTACTAGTGAATATGAAATCATTCGGGGCAGACATAAAATATATCACTTCAACCCAATTATCGCAGCAACTATTTTAAAAAAATAAGCTAGCTGCCCGTGCGTTGCATGGAACATCAAGATGCATTTGTATGAGTAGTTTATCTTGTGAGAGAAAAGGTTGAACGAGGGAAGGCCTTATTTGTGAACATGGAGAGACGTGTGGGTATATCTTTGCAAAATTGCCATAGTTTCTTTCCTATCCGTTAGATATAAATCTGACGGCCTATATTGCAGGATGGCACACACACCATCATCACATAATCTGTTTTATACTCCCTCCGTCCGAAAATACTTGTCATCAAAATGGATAAAAAGAGATGTATCTAAAACTAAAATACGTCTAGATACATTTCCTTTTATCCATTTTGATGACAAGTATTTCCGTACGGAGGGAGTATTTGTCTTTTTAGATATTTCAACAAGTGACTATGACCGGACCTTACCAACATACTCAAAAAAGTAGTCCATAATTTTGATGTTACCCTCTTTTCTTGGTGGTGCAGTGCCATCTGGATACCTCATAAATAAATAAAGTACTACATGATACTAATATATGATACATGGCACAGGAGTACTAAGTATTATTAATACAGTTTTTCTAGAACTCATCTAGATGAGATATAATTTGGTCTCATTCATCTTTTATAGCCATTGGATGTGATGCTATATAAGATGCGTGTGTGCTGACGTGGGTTGTATTTATTCTTGTGCAACGAACTGACCACTTCATGTCATGTTTGATAGTCTCAAGTCATTAAAAGCATACAAGCCCCACATCTCTTCTTGGTTGATTCCTCTATTTATGTCAAAAAATAAGAAACAACGTGAGAGTTAATGCACCACGCCTATGTTTTTACTATTTGGTTTTCGTAAGATGACTTAATACTCCCTCCTTTCCGGTTTATAGGGCTTATCTCAAAATTTTAGTTTTTCCATTTTATAAGGCTCAATTTGGTTGTTCCCCATCACATGTTCAGACTTCAAGGTGCATTAAATCATTGCATGCAAGTATTAAGAGAAAACTAACCAATGCATGCACTTTATGCATGCATGCATTGCAATTAATGCATTCGTAAACATAATTTTTTGAGGAAAACAAGAGCATTAATTGGGTGCTTTTGCAAACTACAAAAAATATTCCACCACTCATCATCTACCTTGGTTGATGAGATTTTTGAATTGATCCTTATAAACCGGAAAGGAGGGAGTACTCACCTAGACGGAGGGAGTATTCAATTTGACAGCGGGCGATGCAGTTCCCGATACGGCTCTAATGCAGACGAGGGAGGGAGTAGCGGTTCCCGATATGTTGAACGGCCAATGCATCCTTCTTCAATTAATGCATGAGGGAAGTAATGGGAGGAGGTCCGGGAAAAGAGGATGCACGATGTGAATGCAACGCAGTTTGCCCTCATTGCCCTCATATAAAGGCGCCCCTTCATTCCAATGCATCTACCACATTGTACGCACCTAAGCATTTGCCTAAGCATCTACACTAAGCGCAAAAGAGCTCACTCCAGACCCATGGCGACGATGCTCGTGAGCGGCCAGCGGCTGTGCCAGATGGTCCACGACGCCGGCCTGCGGCATGGCGCCGAGGATCGTCACCAGACGGTGTTGGAGACCGGCTGGTGGATGGCCACCTTCGACGCCAACTACGACTCTCAGTTGGACCAGATGATCATTGCCACCAGCAACAAGTTCATCGTCCTCAAGAAGCTCACGGACGACATCGCCGTACTCCTCCAGCCCGCTCGCCCGAGATCCTCATTGCCTGCCACCCTAATCGGCCTCCATGGCCAGAACCTCTTTCAAGCACTGGTGGCCCTGCGACTGCCCGCTGACGCCATGAAGAATGTCCACCTGGAGGTCGCGCTCGCCGCGTGGCGCCTCGCCCTGCAAGAATTCGTCAACCTACACATCCACATGTATGAGGAAATCGTGTACATAGGTATCTACAAGGCCAGTGAGGACGCTATGACGTTGGCCTTCCTCAACCGGCTGGAAGCCTTGGATGCCTTTGCTGAGAAGCACCTCGACCTCGCCACAAAAGCCGCCGCTCCTTAGACTTTGGTCGGTGGCCCGACGCACTAAGTTGAGGAGGAGGAGGTCGTACGTTTGTGGATCCATCTTTCTTCTTGCCTTCTGTAACCACCACTACGATCACATCATCATGGCCTTAATTCTTATTGTGCTGTTGCATTCTTGTTTCAGTCAATACCGACATGTGCGATCCCTTTGCTTAATTATATGCATCACTGTAACTAGTACTGCATCCGTAAATTTATAAGTTGTGCTTACCTTTCCCATCAACTTCGTGCAACGCGCAGGCATCTTGCTAGAAACACTAGAATATGTCTATATAATCCGTTTGTGATAGTCCATTTGAAATCTCAAAAAAGACAAATATTTAGGTACGGAGGGAGTAATATATTAGGAGTATATCAAAACAATAGTGATTTCTTTCAAGTTTGTGAACAAATACTACTATTATACTACTTTGGATCCGTCGCAATGCATGAGCACATTGCTGGTAAAAGGAAAAGGCATGCCGTGTTCGCGTCGCACCCCCACACGCCCGGGAATCGGGGGTACAACACGGCCCGTCCGGCACGACACATGGCTTAGGGAAGGCGTGTTGCCTAGCATTTTCACTTTCATGTGGGACCGCCGTTGAGCAAACCGACACCCCGCCCGCCGCCGAGTTGGAAAAAAGAAACGAGGATCTAGTTGTAGCACGGAAGCCAAGAAATTTGGTGTGAGACGGGGCTCGTTGATAGAGTAGAAGCATTCCGTACTAGTACTACTCCTACTAGTACCAAGTTTGTACTCCTAATACTATATTACTAGTACTACCACTATCCAACTAGTAGGTACGTGCACGGCACAACATCGTAGGAACAAAAAACAGGAAGATCTTGTTTTGGGTGATTTATCTTTTTTTCAATCAACGTAGTATGAATAATATGATGTGGGGGGCACCCATGAAGCTTATGTGGTTTGGTTGCATGGCTACGGAAGGATAGAGAAAAATAAATAGATAATGTGTTTAGAGTGTACTCCACTAAATAGATATATATACTTTGGACCATTGCAACGGACCGGCACATCTATATCTATACCCCCTATATAGTGTGTGAAAAACTTTGAAAGTTGGTCGTTGGATGAAGCCAATCCGACGGTACAAAGATGGCAAATCCGAGCACTACTGGCCGCTGGATATCATCCACCAGATTCTGCCACATGTATAATCTAGAAGGCTCCATGGTTGAACTTAATTCATGACTAAGGGCCTCTTTGATTCATAGGATTGCAGAAACACAGGATAGGAAAAAAGTAGGATTGGAATGGCATGTTCATTGGATCCCTATAGGATTTGAGTTTGTTTGATTGTGTCACATGAAAAACAAAGGATTTCTTTCAAGAGGTTGGAGTGCATGTTAGAATTCCTGTGAAACGTAGTACAAATGAATCCTTAGGAAAATATTCTACATGATTCAATCCTACAAATCAAACGACCAATGTAGGAAAAATTCCTAAGGATTCTAATCCTTCAAAGATCCTATGAAAATTCTTTGAATCAAACAGACCCTAACTTTGCCACAACTAATCTTAGGCAAAGTTATTAGTTCTTCAAAACAAGAAAAACAAGTTGGCAAGCCTAAGGGAATCTTGCCACATTTTTTGTGTGTATGTCATGTGGGGCCTTAGTGTGGCTTGCCTAAGGTGTGGCTTGAATCAAACACTCGCCTAAGTTAATCAAACTTGCCTAACCTTACATTCCTCCAGATTTTGCCACATGTTAGAATCCAGAAAGCTCCACATGTAGAAGCATAATGCACAAACCACCAGAATCGCATGCGTGCAATGCATGTGTACCTTACTAGTACTAGTTGGTAGTAGTAAGAAACAAATTCTAGTTTTGGCACGAGCTCGTACTGCGGGAGCACCACAAGGCCTGCCGCAGGAGTTACATTTCCCTCTCGTGGCCCACGGGACCGAACTTCAGTGGCTTAGTGGTAGAAACAAGAAACGTGATGGTCGCCGTGGTTCAACTTCCATGGACAATCTGTCATGTCTGCTGACACATGTATATCAAAACTAGAGTGTTTATATTTCAAGCACGTGAACAAGTATTATTCTACTACTTTGGATCCATTGTAACGCACGGGCCAGCACATTGGTAATAGTAGTGTCCATCTCTATCTCTAGAGGCCTTCCCTCGTTCATCCGTTTCTCTCACAAGATAAACTACTCATACAAATGCATCTTGATGTTCCATGGAACGCACGAGGATGTTTCCTTGGGGGTCTCTCCAGCGCGGTGTGGCTGTAGTTGCAAGTTGACGCCCCTTGAGATGCCGACATTGAGGGGCACTCAGATTTCCTCCGATGAGCAGGTAAGATGAGTTTGATCATGTAGTAAATGCATTCTAAAGACTACTTCCATGTCCATTTCCTAATTCTCCCCCTGCCAACTGTTTCACAGGTTAGGCTCGGTGCGAGTGGAGATTGGCTTGCATATGTACGGGAGGGTACCAACATCAATTTGCACAACATTTACAATGGTGAAACCGTTCCCGTAGAACCTTTGTCCAACATTGGGATCAGCCATGCAACGGGCCACCGCATGAATAACATGTGGACCCGATAGGTGACTGGTCCACATGTAATGCAACCTTTGAGTCAATAACATGTGGACCCGATAGGTGACTGGTCCACATGTAATGCTCCCGTAGGCAGAGGGGCAGTGGGGCCAAGAGGGGTGAGCCGCAGGTCGAGGGACGTGTGGTTTCATGGGTTCGAGCGGCGTCATGGGAATCGCGGGTGGCTGTGGTAGAAATTTGATGCTCGCCGCATTTTAGGTGGCCCACGTGTCATGCACACAAAGGCTGAGGGGTGGTGCAGCCGAGAGGGGTGAGGCGCACGTCGGGGGGCGTGGTGCCGTGGGTTTGAGAGGCGTCGTGGGAATCACGAGATGAAACATGATGGTCGCCGTAGTTGAACTTCCACGGACAAGCTGTCATGTCTACGGACACATGCACTGCATACCAATCACTGGAAGGAGTAGCAGAGAAAGATATATATACGGATAAATAGTTCCTTATAGTCAAGCGGACCCACGCTACTACTCTGTTCCAAAGACATGCACACCATCGAAATAGTCCATCTATATCAATATACACCGAGAGGGAATAATTTTTTTTACAAGAGAGGAAATAGTTCATCCGTCCATAATGCCCTCCTGCTGGTGCAACCTTTTCTTCTTCTTCTTCTTCTTCTTCTTCTTCTTCTTCTTCTTCTTCTTCTTCTTCTTCTTCTTCTTCTTCTTCTTCTTCTTCTTCTTCTTCTTCTTCTTCTTCTCATTCTCTGTGGGAGACGGCTTCGCAACAAGCTCTTTGGACCTTGCAGCTATCTCCAAACTCACACTGGCATCGAGGGAAGCATATTTTATCCGCTCGTACGTCAAGGGATAATTCTCCCATCCAGACGACTTAATGCCACCGTCTCGTCACCCTTCTGAATATTTGTACCGAGCACAAAATTTGCTACGTCGAATAGGGATGGTGTCTTTTTATCACAAACTTCTACAGGAATTTTGATTCTGGTTTGTAGGTTAGCGAGGCTATTCAAATCAAGGTTGTACGGCTCCAGCTTTTGTTTGTCCCCTTCGATGGCTGCCCCACAGAAGTATATGTCCTCCCAAGACAAGAAATCTTGAAGCTCACCTGGTATGGAGGGCGATTGTATGATGTGGTACACCAAAACATCATCTTCAAAGCACAGTTGAAGGACGGCGGCGCGCTGGATCTTCCCAGGGGCACGCTCCGTGTACTCTGCGTCGAGACCGATGCCCCTCATCTCTACCTTTTCGAGGGAGTTGGGTACATTGTTGATCCACACCCTTGGGTGGACGGTGACGGTGGCAACTATGCGCATCGAGCCTTCGACGAGGACATGTTGGACGCTAAAAACCTGCATCTCGGTCTTTATCGCCATTTGGAACTGCTAGAACGGAGGGCTATGGTTTGGAAAATTAGGATTAGATGGCTAGTCTAACTGAAGTAGTAGATGATTATTTAAAGAGGTTAAAACAATGTGAACGCAGTGGGGTTTGGATGCAAATGAAGACGAAGGGGAGGTGAAGAAGCCGAGGAGAATCGGTTCCCGATGGATAAGTAAATGGGAGAAGTGGCGTGTAGGCAGTTGATTAGATGGCTAGGTAGACTAAACGACAAGGCTATGCGGGTAGACTGATGAGTCGTACCTCTTCGTGTACGTGCCCATCCTTCCTGATAGGTGGGACCTATGCAAACAGATAAAAAATGTGTCGTAGTTTTTTTTAGCGCGTGAGTGGGAGACACAACATTCTCTGCTTAAGGAATACTCCCCCCGTTTAGGTGAGTATAAGTCACCTTATGAAAATCAAGTTTTCCCAAAACCTTTAGGCGTGGAGCATTAACTTCCTGCTCAATCCCCTCCCAGCCTTGTTAGCCAGCATTCTCTTCCTCTGCTGCCGCATTCTACCTTTCCATTTTTCCTCTTATCAAGTGTGGAATGATCTACATGCCGTCCTTGATGCACCAGAACGACCACTGCATGCATCGCGGCAGAGCGTTGATTGGGCATGCACGAGAATTTGGTTCTGCTCGCAATATGGATAATACCTGATGGTCAAAATATGTTAGCATGGGAGACCTATTTACGCTATACAATACTGGAGTACTCATGTACCTACTACTACTAGTAGTAGTAGTAGTAGTAGTAGTACAACTGTGGTACACTTGATGGTCAAAATACTATTCATCCGGTCCTCACAGTGAAGTGACAACACCCTGCGCCTGAAACTAGTCCAGGCGGCGTGTTCGGGTTACCAAAGTCAGCCTCACCCTGTGCACAGTGCAGTCTGTCACTGCCGCTGTACAGCACATTGGCGCCTCGCCTCATCTCCCTTTCCGCTCCCATAGCACCACTCCATCTCCATCTCACTGTGCCCCGTGTACCGTCGCCTCACTCGCCTCCCCCAGTACCACTATTTGCTTGCTAGCCGCTCCAGCACCGACATCCTTCTCCCCCGTAAATCAAGCCCCCTTCCAAACTCCACCATGGCCGAACGTGAACCGCGCAGCATCCATATGAGCCGTGATTGGAGCAATCTCCCCAGTGACATACTTGACCTCTGTTGTTTGTGTATGGATATGTTGAGCGCCCTGCGGCTGGCTGCATGCTCGAGGGACATGCACACGGCCATCGTCGAAGCGAGGCCTAAGCTTTTCAAGACACCCTACTTGTTGCTATCTGGTCTTGCGAGATTGGCTCACCATGATACGGAGGCGTGCATGATGCCCCTCGACTTCAATCCGATCTCCATTAGCGGAAACTTCTTTGCAGGTATGTAGTGCGTCGCCGTACATCATTTCCCTCGACATCGATCCGATCACCATCGCCCGGAACTTCTTGGCAGGTATGTACTGGGTCGGCATGAACTCCCACTGGATGGCTGCCTTCAGAGAAGACGGTAAAAAGTTGGTGCTCGTGAACTTCCAGACCTCCCATGAGATTATCCTTCCTCTGTTGGATTATATAGAGTATTACCATCGCGGTCCAAGTCATCTAGATTACTACGTTAGTTGGACGGACCTTGTTTTGCAGAAGATTGTAATCTGCCAAGTGCCCACATGACATGCGAATTACGCAGACTTCAAGCTAATTGCCTTGTTCGACCGCGGACTCGCCTATCTTTACGCGGTGCCTTCTTTAGCTGGAGACAACTCGGCTCGCAGTCGATCATCGTCAAAGCTGATACACACTTCTGTGATGCTATTGAACACAATGGCATTATCTACGTGATCGACAAAGCAGATGGCACCACGTATTGCTGGGACGGCGCGTGTAAGTTGTTTCCTCTCATGTTAATGATGACGCCATGACACTGTTTGAACTTTTTGTGATGATTGGCATATCTCTGTTTGAGCAGAATTTGAGTAGAACTATGGCAATGTATTAGAGACGTCGTAAATTAGCTATATTTGGAATGAGTTGATTCATGCGATTGTGACCATGTCATTACAGCCAATTTGTACCCTGAATAATCAAACGATTAGGAATATATGGATATTATCCTTATTTTACAGTAATCTATATACCACTACTAAATATGAGTGTGTATCAATGGCCATGTTAGTTTCCTCATTTTCATGATGTAGAAACATGCACCACACTGTTGGTTTCATCTAACCATACATTAGGGAAGTAAATGTGCATATGGAGAACTCTATATTTGGAAGTAGTGAAATCCTGCAATGCTTACCATGTGTACATACCTATATTCGCCCTTCAGCAATCAATGGCTAGAATAATATCCTCACAAAATTTTTGCCCACAGAACACGAGTATATAACAATGCATGGTCTGTTACTTACCTTGAAGAATTTGTTGGTGAGGACAGAACATGATTACATAACATGCATGACATGGTAGTTCCCTGTGAAGAATCGATTGCGAGATAACATGAGTATAACCATGCATGGCACTTCTATATTTTTGAACCCAGTATACATTTCCTTGTATTTTCCTCCCAGTTCCAACAGGGACATATCAATGTTGGTTCTTGCATTATCCTACTCATACTCTAAACAATGCTGATCTTACATTAACAATGCATGTCCTTTTTTATATGATGTAGTGTCCCTACAGTTACTGCCCTTTGTAATCACACCACCTTTGCCAAAAACAGGGAAGCACAACTGGTTCCTCGCTCGATCAGAGGACGGCAAAAGACTGATGATCATTCAGACACATGAGCCGGAAAAGTTATATTGCAAAACCCCACTGTATACAAGCACCGTGCAATACGTGAGTATCCGGACAGTGGCTGTTACGTCTATGAGCAGGATACCAGCTTGTTGGGGACTTTAGGATTTTTTAGTTGGAGGCGAGTAAACAGCCTTGGTTCACACTCTCTGTTTCTCGGACTCAATTATCCGATTAATCAGGAGATCACCGTTGGCAAGGACCTTGATGGTAGAGAGGCTCTGTTTGCTATGGAGAACTGTGTCTACACGGCGAGCCCTAGGAGTTCGGGAGCAAACTCCCCTGATTGTCAACGATACAGCCTGCAGCCAAAAGAAGGTGAGAATGACAAAGGCATCCGGATTAACTTTGATCCTTGGATGTCTCAATTACGACAGGCAGTGATGTGGTTCGAGCCTTTAGGTTGATAGGTAATTGGGCTGTTGCATCGAAAGGGTGGAGTACTGGTGTCTCCGGATCACTGGTCGCTGAAGCGGGGCTGCAAATTATGATGGTGTTGGATCATCTCTTCGAATGACTTTGTTGTCTTTGCTGCTGGTTCTGGATGGGTAGTTATTTCTCTTGTTATGCATATTCCTTGTCATTTGGTCATCCTCATCTATATCACTCTTACTATGTAATAGTTGCTTCTGTTTAGAATGTCATTCTCGTCTGGATCAAGAGAGTCTGAGCGCTGCAGATATGTGTGTTTTGGTGGTGTAGCAAGACTTCTTATGAACTATCATGTCTTGTTGTTTATGTCAGTAGTAGTCACTAGTCAGTGTTTGAATGTTGTATATATCGTTGTTCTGAACTGTTTATTGTCTCAAACTACTGGTGGGCTAAATGAGGGCATCACCATTCTCCAGTGTTCAGAGTATATCTCCTTTTTTCAAGTTATATAATTTGAGCTCAGTGTCTTTTCGATGATGTACACTTGTTTGGGCCAGTGAGGTGTCGTTGAATATGGGCCGAGTAGTAACGCAATGCCAAACAGGTCAATTATGACTCTCAGGCTGGGCTCTCAAAAGATCCTGAAAAAAAGGTCGGACTCTCCAAAAAATAATGAATAAGGACTCTTAGGCCGACATGTGGGCGCCACCGGTGTTTTTGTGCGCTTGCGCGCTGAGAGCATATTGGCGCGTGCTCGAAATTCATGCTACCTTTTCATCCGCAGTCTCCCCCCCCACCTCTAGAATCTCGATTCCTACTCCAGTTCCCCCAAATCCCCCTCCTGTACTCCATGTACTCAAGCGCACTATCATGTCGCCGGTCAACGTGGATCTCCGAGCCAAAGATCCTGAGGTCCGTCGTGCCTTCGGTCGCTGCATGCTATCGCTCAACAGTGGCATGGCAGTGCTTGACGACCAGTTTGCCGGCAAAGTGTTGATGGTAACCATCAACGGCGACCGACCTCCCGTCTCGCCGGATGACCTTGTCAAAGCTCTTGGCATTGTGCACGGCATCCAAATAAGTGACTTGCTCGTCGAAGTCTGTCCGCCACTGGCTGATTTCTTCGTCAGGTTCCGGACAACTTTCGACTGCAGTCGTGTGTTCCAATCTTCCCGGCGTTTGTTCTGCGATGGCGCGCTGGTGAGCTTTGATCGGTGGCACCCAGGATGGGGCTTGGTGCCCTCTAAGCTTGAGTTTTTAACAAAGCTTACCTTCCACGGCATGCCTCGACGTGCTTGGAATAGTGAGTCCATGAACGAGCTTATCAACGACCTTGGAGGTGAGCTCGTAAGTATGTTTGTTCCTCCAGACAGCTGGGCTCTGACGGTTATGGCATGGATGAAGAAGCCGTCCACCATACCGAAGGTGATTGGTGTTGAGATACCGGTGCAGGAACCGGGGTTGTACTATTCATCGCCACCAAAGCCGCCGTGGACCACATTAGGGATGTACCTGTATCGAGTGTTCGTGCGTGTCGAAGAAGTGGTCAATCCATCAATCGAAGTCCTGCCGCCGCCGCTGGTGCCACGGTCCATCGACGACGTCCATTACAGGAGTGAACGTCAGACTTTCCCCGTGTTGCTCGGAACGATGGATGGCACAGGGCCTACTCCATCGCGCGGTGGAGGCCACTGCTTCTTTGGGACAAGAGGCAAGGCTGGCTGCCTGGATGTGCTCTAATTTGAGGTAACAACTGAATCTTGTCAGATATTAGTTAAATCCGAGCTATGGGTGTGAAGCACTGATATGCCAGTACATTTGATTGTGACATGTTCTAATTTTGTACCTGAACTTTTTTTTAGAAAGGGCTGTATGTCAACTTAATGTGCTAGGAGAACTTATTGTGTTGTCTGTCTGTTTTCTTTGCACAACATTCAAGATATTTCCCCGTCATTGATAAAGACGATGAACCGTTATGTACGACTTCGTTGGTTTCAACATAGCCCTTCCCGTAGCGATCCACTGCTTCCAACCTGATTGTGCCGCCTGCGTGAAATTTTTGTATGCAAGTTCAGTGTGCTATGATGTTCTATATGATTGTGTCAACTATATAAGTTTTTACTGAGCATCAGCAATGCATATTGCTGAAAGATGTATTTACGAGCATCGGCCGATGGGTCTCTCTCTCTCTCTCACACACACACACATGCACACGCACATGTGGGACCCGTTGAATTATTTATTTGCTCGTGACAGCTTTTAATTAGGTTCCACTGTAATCTAACTTTTTTCTTAAGTTATTAATTGAGCTCAGTGACTTCAAAAAGTTGTAAAGAAGCCTTGTTTGGGCCTTTCCGGCGTCGCTGAATGTGGGCTGAGTAACCATGTTAGGTTGTACTGTACTACACAGGCCTTTTTTCGCTATTTTTTTAAATAATACATTTTTTTATTAATTTTCATAAATATTACGCTGGGTAATTTTTTTTCAAAAATAATACACCGTCTGCCCGCTGCAGGCCGACTGGGCCTAGTCGGCCCACAGCAGGCCGATTGGATTCCAGTCGGCCTACAGCTGGCCGACTGGCCCCTGTCGGCCCACTGTGGGCTGACTGCAGCTAATTGGCTCGTTGTGGACTAATTGTTTTTGCAGAAGTCTTAATCATGTATTTAAAAAATGTGTGTATTGTGACCTCCTCCGCTCGCTGTGGGCCCACTGTTGACTAAAAAATATGTTTTAAAAAGTGTTTATCATGTATTTAACAATTGTTAAATGTGTGTATAAAAATGTTCCTTATCTATACAAATTTTTTTAATATGTGTATAAAAATAGCTTTTTTTCAACATCCGCAATGCAACTAGGCCGACAGTTATACACAATATCCGGGTCAACTTGTTATTCTCCGCCCCGCTGGGCTGCAAACTTTCCTAGGAGGTATGCATTACGCTTAACAAGAAAATGGACTTTAAGAAATAATAAATGGGATGTAATTATAATAACTGGACAGTTACTATGCACCAAACACGTAATTAGTTTGAAAAATATATTATTTTTGGAATTTGAAAATTTTAATTTCATTACTTGTTGCGCGCGCAATATTTCGTTGGATTTTAATGTAATACAACTTTATTTTGAAATTATATTTAACCTGACTAGAAATTTCGGATACAAATATTTCGGATCCCATCGAAATGTGGGAATTTTTGTTTAATTCTGTTTTGAGCGGTTGTTTGAAATTATTAATCGTTGTCCTAGCTAGAAGTTGGGTTGTACATTTAACAAACTGTAAATGGGCTGTAGTAAATTCCATTAGAATTAAAAAATGGGCTGTACATTCTTACAAATCGCAAATGGGCTATATGTTCTCTGCCAAATCCAAGTTGTGGGCCTACTAAGTTAATGCGTACCAAGGGCTTTGTCAACTTAGTCAATATAAACGATTCTAGCTGTAGTGATCGTACGATGTCCATCCAACGGCCGCTAGTGCTTCTTCAACCTCTGGTCTTCTTGCTCTAGCCACCTAAAGCAGCGCCGGTCGTGTCGCGTGCTCCTGCCTCCCGTGGCCGGCTGTGATGCCGCGGAGGCCTCGCCGCCCCGTACTACTCCCACCGCTGGCTAGGCCATCCCTATACTCACCCACACCCCCTGTTATTCTGCGGCGACGGCAGCCTCACACCACAGCCGAACCAGTGAACCCTTGTACTCCTCTCTGCGCGGGCTTCCACTGTTGCGTCTTCCCCGGCTCCGTGGCGTCCCCTTCCTAGGCATCATCGTCGTCCAGACCACCGCCCTGGTGCTCTTGGCGCAGCGTGGTCAACGTAGTCAACGACCGACTTCCATCGGAAGAGTACGTGGAGAGGCTGACAGCTGGGTCCATGGCAGCCGCAAGGAAGTGCCTCCTTATTACGCGAAAAATAATTATTCCTCCACCTGACAGCGGGGACCCACCAGACGGGCCACCGTATTTCGCAAAAAAAATGATTCGCCCCCTGACTGCTGGGACCCACGAGCTACATCTTTGCACGCAAGGAAGTGCGTCCGAAAAAAAATGATTCGCCCCCTTGACTGCTGGGACCCACCAGCTACATCTTCACACGCAAGGAAGTGCATTCGGGCAAAAAAACAAAATGATTTGCCCCCTGACTGCTGGGACCCACCAGCTACATCTTCGCAGGCCAGGAAGTGCCTGACAGTCGGGACCCACCTGGTCGAAGCGTACGTAGCGTTATCATTCTGGTCGCGAACGTGTAAGTACATACTGGTCGATGTAGAGGCACGCACGTATCGTAGTAGAGGAGCGCACGTAGCATGTACACGTACGTACAGCGGCCAGGGTGCAAGAAAGAAAATACGGCCACGTATGTGTACATACGGGTGGGGTCTCGAACGCCTACTCGCGCATACGTACGGCCAGGGCTCGTGTACATGGCTGGGTCAGAACGGAGAAACAGCGTCGTCGTCGTGTTCATGGGGAGGCAACGGAATGCGTCGTGTTCATGGGGAGGCAACGGAATGCGTGGGAGCCAACCGGTTGGGTCGGAACGGAATGCGTGGTCGTGTTCATCAGGAGGGCTTGGACGGAATAGGCGATGGAAACGAGGCCTGGCGTAACGCAAATCGGAGGAAATGGCCTTGTGTTCGACCGGCCACGTTCGAAACGGGATCCTGTTCATCGGGAGGGGTCTGGCATACCGCAAAATGGAGGAAACGGACCTCCTACGGTCGAAACGGGGGTCCTGTTGATCGGGAGGGGTGTGGTGTACCACAAAACGGACGAAACGGACTTGTGTTGGAGCGCTACGGTCGAAACGGGGGTCCTGTTCATCGGGAGGGGTGTGGCGTACCGCAAAACGGGACTCCACGGGATACTGTTCATCTCCATCGTCGACCTCCTCCAGCCTCCATGGGCTCTTGTTCATCCAGCCTCCACGGGCTCCTGTTCATCCAGCCTCCACGGGCTCCTGTTCATCCAGCCTCCACCGCGCGCTACTCCACTGGCTACTATTCAACCACCCCTCCACCGTCTACTGTTCATCCAGCCCTCCACACCATGGGGTCCTGTTCACCCACCCCTCCATGGGCACCCTCCACCGTCTATTGTTCATCCAGCCCTCCACACCACGGGGTCCTGTTCATCCACCCCTCCACGGGCACCCCTCCACCGTCTACTGTTCATCCAGCCCTCCACCACACCACGGGGTCCTGTTCATCCAGAGGCAATGCCACCGCTCACTGTTCATCCAACCCCCCCCCCCCCCCCCGCAACGCTCATTGTTCATCCCATCGATCGGCTTCAGTTAGCAGCAGTAGCGAAGGAATCGCTCGATCGGGTTCAGTTAACAGCCATCGATCGATCGCTCGGGTTCAGTAACGCGTAGCCTGTAGTGCAATCGCTCGGGTTCAGTTAGAGCCCAACGCCTCGCTCGGGTTCAGTTAGAGCCAACGCCTCGCACACACGCGCGTACGTGTACGAGAGAAAAGAGCATCGCTCGGCCCCCGACCTCCCACCGTAACCGGGAACTCCCCAAAATTTTCCTCCCCCTCGCTTCTACCACGGTTTTTTCCGTCATGGACGGCCCAAACAATGTCATGCAGCTGCGTCTCTGGCCCGCCTAGGACGAAAAGCCCATTTTCTGTCATGATTTTTTTGTCATAGAAGTAGGAGCCCACCACATTTATGACGATACCGGGTTGTGTCACAATTATTGTCATAGAAGTGTCATATGTATGACAGAAAAAAAATCGTTCGGCCCAAAATGTCACGGATGTGTCTTTTTTTTGTAGTGTGTGTTCCTCCAATTCATGTGAACCAAACACCCAGGTTGACAAAAATCCTATGTTTCCAAATGCTCTGTTTTGCACGTGCATTCCTACCCTATTCCTGTGTTTTTCCTGTCCCTGTGTTTATAGAACCCACCAATTCTAAGGAGCCCTTATAGATTTACTTCATTTTCAGATAGGCGTCAAAGAAAACTGTGTGTGTTATGTCCTGCTCCTGTCGTGCCGTCATCCACACCACCTGAGGTGCACCATCGACAAAGCGTTCACTATAGCAGAGATTCCCCTGCAGACTTTCTTTCGCCGCCTCAGATCATCTTCCCCGTTGCTGGCAGCCACGCCAACTGCATTACCATCATTGACTAAGCAGATGAACCTGAGGACTACACCGTTCCAAAAGAGAAGTCACACTCTTTCGTGTTTGCTTACGTTATACATCGGTTATTATTACCTGCTACTTTATTGTTCAAACTTGAGTTTTAAAATGCCCGTGGGGCACATATCGAGGCAACAACAAATAGTACCTGTCTACTATCTGGTTCATCTGGGGTCTTCTATGTGGTTCATGTTGGGTGGGCAACAAACAGTAGATGATCCATTGTCTATCTTTTTAAACTGAAGCTATAATCTACCTGCTATCATTAGTTTTCGATCCCACTCGTTTGCTACCATCAGTCTGGATTTCTACATGCACCCCTTAGGCCTTACATAATCTAACTATGTTTTTTATTATGCATGTCAGTTATTGTACACAATCGTATTGAACATGTAGAGAAAAAGAGAAGACCGCTGTGTGGGAATATAATGTCATGCAGACGGCGCTCCATGGTGGGCTAAGTGGTCCCCCTCCTGCCATTCTAGATTGTATTCCAGAAGAAGATAACTGTTCAGATGGGGATTCACAGGGAGCCGGCCACTCCTATTTACCACCTGAGTTGTTTGCTCTAACCTGGCATGCTGATGTTGGTCATATCATGCATATGGTGCCTCACATTGCTTACATTATACATCTTATATGTCATCATCTTAGTTTAGATTTTCTTTGTGTGAATGCCACCTGTTTGATTTCTATATCATACTCCCACCGTTCCTAAATATTTGTCTTTTTAGAGATTTCAACAAGTGACTACATACGGAGCAAAATGAGTGAATCTACACTCTAAAATATGTCTATATACATACGTATGTGGTAGTCCATTTGAAATCTCTAAAAAAACAAATAGGAACAGAGGGAGTATATGGGAATTATGCAATGCCATCTTCTTTAGCCAGGCATCATATACAGGAATCATGCAATGCCATCCTATTTAGCCAGTCATCGTATATGTGAATTGTATCGTGCCATATTTTTTCATAATGTATTCCATTTGTCAACAATGTTTATACATTCATCTACTCTTCCTGTGCATCAGCCATTTGAGTCGGTCATGGGAAAATCTGGAGTGAAAACAAGGTCTTGTGAGCAGACAGTGCTACCTGTCGATGCAGATTTCTTGCTGGTTACAGATAGCTCCTCAGAGGAGGATTCGGAGACAGATGACCAGTCGTATCCCCCCCCCTCGAGGTGCATGCTCTAACTTGGCAGGGTTATGTTGCTCATATCATCATATGGTGTCTTGCATTGCGATGCCATCTTCTTAGATTGCAAATGCTTTGTGTGAATGCCTCCTGTTTGCTTTGTATATCAGATATGTGAATTATGCAATGCCATGTTTTTCATTGAGTTATCATATATGCGAATTATGCACTGCCATGTAGCCAGGCATCACATATGTGAATTATCTCATGCCATCTTTTTTTATTACGTATTCCATTTGAAGACAATCTGTGTATATTGAACTACTCTTCATGTGTATCAGCCATTTGAGCCGGTTATGGAAAAATCAGGAATGAAAACAAGGTCTTCGGAGCAGGCAATGGTGCCTATTGAAGCATATATCTCGATGGTTATAGGTAGCTCCTCATATGAGGATTCAGAGACAGATGACCAGTCCTATATCCCACCTGAGGTGTATGCTCTAAGTTGCAATGTTTATATTTCTCATATCATGCATATGGTGTCTTGCATTGCTTATGTTGGGGATATGACTATTGGGTATGAACTGCCCAGGAGGGACTGGGTCATACCACTGGTGGTTTACCAATGAAGATGGCGGGTCATATGAGCCCATGATGGTCCAAAGCCCAGAAGAGACTTGAGGCCTGGGAGGATGAACCGCCATGTATGCATGACTTGTGTTGTAAGGTATGCGTAGTTAGTCACCGACCCGGACACGTTATGTATGAGCCGGCCGGGACTCTGTGAACCACCGGGCGTCAACCTATGTATATAAAGGGACAACCCGACGGTGGCTTAGGACAAGAAACAACGACCCGAGAACTAGGTCAAGCGTATTCGCTCCCTAGTAATCGAACCCTAGCAATACCACCTCAAACTGGATTAGGCTTTTACCTTCACCACAAGGGGCCGAACCAGTATAAACTCTTTGTGTCCTTTGTCCCGATTAACCCCTTTAAGCTAACCTAGCTGTGATGGCCCTACGACTAAGTCCTTCCGCTAGGACATCTGCCATGACAATTCCATGACAACTGGCACCCACCGTGGGGCCAGCGTACGGTGGTTTTGAGTTCTTAAAGGGCAGATTCGAAGGGATCAAAGGATACGCTGTGGGTTGGATGACCAAGAGTCGTTGTGGCAAACTCTACATCGATGATGCAGACTGGGGCCCTGAGGCCGGCTCAATTGAGTATGGGTACCGGGTCCCTTTCGGCTGAATCCACGTCTTCATCGGCAAGATCAGCGAAGCGGGCCCTGAGCCGAACATCTGCCCCGACATCATCGAGACAGCTCAACGTGCATGACCCGCCCAGGTTCAACCTGCCATGAAGCGTACCTTTGTTGGTTTCACCCATGGGACAGAAGTTGAAGAAGGATTCGTATCTGGCGGTGAGACGACCAACTATTCTTACGATGAATCGTCCACCGGCGAGACTAATTCGTTATATCAACTGCAAGATGGCCGGCTTGGGGGCTGCTCCGATGGTGACAGTATTTTGGACCCTTACGAGCCACCGAATAGGGTCGCGATCTTCATGGCTGGTACACAACCGGCGCTTGGTTCAACAACCGTCGCGGCTATGACCTCTGGTTCAATGGCTGCGGTGGCTGGTGCTGGCGGTTCTGCATGCCCGCCGGCTCAAATTCTGACAGAGTTATGGGAGGCCATGGCGACTTTGATGGGGGTGGAGGTAACCCCGGACAACCAGGAACAGCACAAGGTGGATCTAGCGAACTTGCGAGATGAAATAGCTCATGCCAAGGGAGAGCTAGCGGCTGAGAACGCTAGGATGGCTATAGAGCGGGCTGTTTTGGATGCTCAGGCACAACGGATCCAAGCAGATTCCTTCCGGCTTACGTTAGATCAGAATGCTTCAAATGAGGTCATGAGGAGGAGGCATCGGAGTCATCTACCCCCGGTTTATTAGCCGATGAACCTCTTCAACACACCTCGAGCAGGGACCAGTGACCCGCCGGTGGTAAACCGGGTGGTCGAAGCACCTAGGGCGGGAGCGCTGATTCAGCCACGTGTCATTGGTACTGACCTGCCACGTATGAATAATACTCCGCCTTAATGTATTCCGACACCTCCGGGTCATTTTTCCAACCCGTTGGACAATATGATTATTGCGGCAACACGATTGGCGGCTCTACCAGTCGATGGCGAGTATCCGATGGCGATAGAGACTCGAAGGGCCAGAGAACTTCTTCAGACAGTTGTGGCTCAGCATGCGGCTTATTCTTACAGTCGCGAGCAGATTCACTCAACCCCTCATCCAAGCCGGAGGTACAGCAGGCACACTGACTCTCCGGCGGTGTCAAGAAGTGAACAGTGCTGTAACCAGCCTCGTGGACACGACCCGGCGCACGGTGGTGCCAATGCTCAAACTCTGGTGGATCAGGGCAGAGCGCGTCGGGAAGCCGAGCTGGCAGCTCAGCAAGCGACTCATCAACACTCTCCGGCTTATCCGTCAACTTTAGTGGAGGCAGGCGTTATTTCTAAAACCTTGGGGGTGCCATGTCTAGTGACGGCTCTGCGTAACGAGCGTTTACCCAAGGATTTAAAGGGTCCTCGCAAGGTGCCTAATTACACAGCAGATCAACCCCCGGAAGCTTGGACTGAAAGTTATGAGATGGCCATGGAAATGCTGGATGTTAGCGATGCTGCATGTGCAAAGTATTTCACCATGATGTTGGACGGGCCGGCTCGTACTTGGTTGAAAGGGCTGCCCGCCAACTCCATCGGGTCATGGGCGGAGCTGAAGGCCTGTTTTATCCAAAATTTCAAAGACACATGCAAGCAGCTTATATCAATCCTGGATTTAGATTCTTGTGTCCAAGGTGAGGGTGAGTCAACAACCCACTGGGTGCGCCGGATCACGAGTATTATACACTCGTCAGACAGCATCAACGTCGGTTCAGCGGTTTCGATGTTGGAGAAAAACTGTCGTTTCCTCCCCCTCAAGGAAAAGCTCGGACGGCTTAAGCGCCACTGCAGTGACATGGGGGAGCTCATGGCGGCCCTTGTCAAGTATGCCGACTCTGAAAGTACCAAGGACCCCGAGTCTGATGATGAAAAGCCAGGAAAGGGAAAGAAGAGCGGCAACATGAAAGGGCAGCAGTATAACCCGATAAGCCAAGATGGTAATAGTAAGCATAAGGACGACGGTAATTCAGACTTTGTGGCTAACACCAGTGCGCAGAATAATAATCACTGTCGCAAGGGAAGGTCGGCCCGGCCTAGAGGATTGAGAATCAACCTCGAAGCAATAATGAATCAGCCTTGTCCGAGGCACGGTACACACGACAAGCCGGCCACTCATTTATGGAAGGATTGTTATATCATTAAGGAGTTCAAAGCTTCCGATCTTTTTCAGACCAACCATGGCCGGAACGGCAGCTCAGGATCCGGCTCTCACGGTTCGGGTTACGGTGGTGGCGGTTATAATACCGGTTTCCAAGGCCAAGGCAATCAGGGTGGTTATAGTCAACAGTCTGGTCAGGGGAATCAGCAATAGCAGTCTAGTTGTTAGAGTAACCTGAAGCAGTTGAATAGTGGGCAGTACCACATTTTCACCACAAGTTTATGCAAGCAGGATCAAAAGCTTCATAAAAGGGCAGTGAATGTAGTTGAGCCGGTGATTCCTCGTTATTTGTGATGGTCTGAACACCCTATTCTTTGGAGTCATGATGATCACCCACCCTGGGTCGATAATCCGGGTCACCTGGCTTTGGAGGTGGCACCTCAGGTTGGAGGCTACAAATTCACTAAAGTGCTCATGGATGGAGGCAGCAACATCAATATCCTTTATTATGATACCTTCCATCGCATGGGGTTAACTCATAAGAATCTTAAGCCGCCAAACACCGTTTTTCACGGCGTGGTTCCTAGTAAGTTGGTGTATCCGGTGGGAAAGATATCTTTGGAGGATGCTTTTGGCGATGATTATGACTCCAGATCCGAGATGTTGACTTTTGAAGTAGTTAAAACCAAGAGTCCTTATCATGCTCTGTTTGGGCGGCCGGCTTATGCTAAGTTCATGGCAAGGCCTTGTTATGTTTATTTGCAGCTTAAGATGTCGGGTCATAAACTCTCCCTCGGCCTCAACTGGATCAAGAGTACGAGGGACGTCACCGAGCTGAACGTGTGTAGATCACGGAGGTGCCGTGCGTTTGGTACTTGATCGGTTGGATCGCGAAGACATTCGACTACATCAACCGTGTTTCATAATGCTTCCGCTTTCGGTCTACGAGGGTACGTAGACATACTCTCCCCTCTCGTTGCTATGCATCTCCTAGATAGATCTTGTGTGATCGTAGGAAATTTTTGGAAATACTGCGTTCCCCAACATATAGCAGTAGGGCTGTGGGTGTAACAATGGTATTGATGTCCACATCAGTTTTGCCAATTTCGGCCATCATCGCTTTCCTTTCATGCGGTCCCACATGTAAGTGATATGCCTAGCCACAATGTGTTGAGGGGCTGGCCGGAACGCCCGTCTAGTGTGATCCCGCGCAGCAGTCTGCTCACACGCCTCCGGTCTACTCAAAGACTCCGTCCTGATTTGTTGGTCCTTTCATATTTTGTGTCAAATTTTGACCATAGATTTAATTGACAAAATTTTTAATGCATGTTATAAAAATTTATATGGTTGGATTTGTATTTGAACATAGTTTCCAATGATACTATTTTCTGTGACATGCTTTAGCATTTTGTAAATTGAATTCATGGTCAAAATTTGGCACAAAACAGTAAGGGGAACAATAAAATAGGATGGAGGTAGTACCACCCGCATGGCGCCCTCCTAGTAGCCAATTACTAGAGGGACGCGTGGCAGCACTTAAATGGTTAGTAGAACACCCACGGTTTCAATACTACTTATGTTTTCGATTGTAATGTGGCAGCTCTTTGTTCCAAAATGACTTTGTTTTGGTTGTTTATGTGTGCGCCTTTGCAAATTGAACCACCACGCCCAGAAGTTTGAAATCCATTCTCATTTCTTACATGGGACCTACACATTCCCATTACATGTTAATATTAATATATAAAAAGTTTGGTTGTGGCGCCGATCATGCATGGTACGTACATAAGTTATGAAGTTGGTGCAAAAGGTAAGAAAACTACATTATACATGGAATTGACACAAAAATAAAGATGCATATGGATCCATCAACAACATCCTCTCGCCCTAGTGCACCGGGTCACCAACCGATGGGTGAGAAGCAGCGGCGTTGGCGGCGAGCTCAACTGCTTCTAAACAATGTCGTCCAAGGTTGCCCTGCGGTCGAAGAAGGCCATCATCCTATCATCCTCCTCTGGCACATAGTAGTCATTGTGGACAATTTGCTCATAGACGTGGGTGATTATGTCGATGGTGTATTGCTGAGCCAGGCGCTGCGCGGCGAGCGCGGCCTCGAGGTGGACATTCTCCGGCGCGACGACGGGCAGTCACAGGGCCACCAGTGCGTCGAAGAGGTTGTCACCATAGAGGCCGTTGAGGGTGGCGGGCATCACAGAGCCTAGGCACGTGGTCTGGAGGCGTATGTCGAGGTCATCCGCAAGCTTCTTCACGATGGTGAACTTGTCGAGGAAGCCGGCGAGGGCCTCATCGAACAAGGAGATGAAGTTGTCGTCCAAGAGGCCTCTCACCCTGTCGGCGTCAAGAGCGACCTAGAGACGTTCCTCGGTGTCGGGCCCGCAGGCCAGCGTCGTGGACCATTTGGCACAGCCGGCTCATGATCGCGCTCATCACCTCCATGGGTCTAGCTTCTAGTCAACTGATCTTGCGATTGGAGTGATCACTCTTGTAGGGTGCGCCGGTGCGTAGGTTTTCATAGATGGATTGGACTGGTGCGGAGCCTTTATATGAGAAGTGCAGATTGCGTTGCATTTACGTGTGTGTTGTCCATATACTCCTCGGCCCTTACTCCCTCCGTACCGGTGCACTATATATAGTCATCTTACCGAGACCAAGTTGGGGAAAACGAGAGAAATTGATGCTTATTTCGTAATTAATGTCATTGCATGCAGAGAATTCAGCATGAAATGTTGTGCTAAGTAGTCTCAAGTCATTGAATACATACACACCCCTCGTCTCCTATTGGTTGATTTCTTTTTTGCGGCAAAAAATAGGGAATGAGGTGGGTAGTTAATGCACCGTGCCTAAAAGTTTTGGGATTATTTGGTTTTCGTAATGTAACTAATGCACCAGTACGGAGGGAGTACAATCATAGTCTGATTGATGAGATTTCATATTTGACCCATCTACCGCAAGGGAGAGTGTATAATATCATCGGGAACTACATTCAAAACCGAATAAAACAATACTCCATGTATTTATTTACAGAGGGAGTAGTATATTATTTGTGACATGCATTACTAGATATTGCTAGTCAAATACTAAATCCAGATGGCGGAGGTAGTACTACTAAATCCAGACGGTGGTGCTAGTACTAGTAGTACTACCAATGTAGTAGTATTGTACTGCCCGTTGGTCAAATTATTATGTGCTGCTCCTCACAGTGAAGTGACAAGACCTTGCACCGCAGATGACACCTGAGTGTAGGCACCGTGTTCGGCATACCAAACTCAGTCTTACCGTGTGCAGTCACTATCATCGTGGTTGCAAAGCTAGCCTTCTTACAACTAGCCGTGTTCGACATAATTTCCCGTGCGTTGGCACGAGTAATAATAAATACTGTACTCGAGTAATGGGAATATCATTGCCGCACCTATGCACGCGAACATTTATTGTAACATAGTACCTCATGCTGGGTAGTCGTAATATTACAAGTTTCAAACTGATATTACAAATGCTAGAAGTAATGTTGCACCTACGAAGAGGGAATTATTAGGAAGTTTTTGTAAGAACTTTCGTTACTTTAGGTGGATGCAGCCTTATCGTACAAACTAAAATCCACCGCCCTGACAAGTCACTAATGGGTAAATAAATTTTTGAGTCTTTTGCGACTTAATGGTTCAAAAACAAATTCAGCTTCTGCGGAGCCTTTGTCATTTAGGCTTAGACACTTGCGGTGATCAGCACGCCATTCATTGTTGTGCTAGAGAACACCGAACCTCATTACCTTGAGTACACTTGCCTCCAACACAAAGAACCTGGCCAACTTAATCTCAGATGTGCTGCCTCGGTAGTCGATCAAATCAATTTCTGTAAGATGGAGATCAAGGCATTCGATGAGATTGTTATACTGCAGCACATGTTTCACTTTTGGGTCTTTTTTATATGCAAAAGAAGAGAACATATTAGAGCAACTGGCTATATAAGATTTCCGTATCATCAAGAGGTACCACTATCATTCGCTCATACGATAGGGTTGGCTATAGGGTTGGCTCTAAGGCTAGTGATATTTTTCACTCTCTCTCTTTCTCTTTCCTCTCATTTACCTAGGAGCACGTGAAGAGCTTGGGCATTTGTTGACTTCCACTATGTGGATGATGCCATATTTCTCAAAAGTATGCCACATAATATGCATCGATGTCAAATCAAAAGATTTTGGCACCGCTCTAGCAATGTGAGAGAGTTGGCACCGTTGTGCACATAGACCCACATGTATAAACAAATCAATCAAACCAACTACACTAGCCTCTCCCTCTCCCAAACAAGTGTTTTTTTGTTGCCTCGGTCCTCTCCCTCTCCCACACAAGTGCTTTTTAATTGCGTGAGTTAATTTGGCACCGAGCAAAGTAGGTGATCCGGATTGGGGCACCAGGTGAGCAATGGAGGGCATCGATGCCAAATGCATCAGAAGTGAATTTGGCACATGTTTTGGTCTACATAGTGGAGGGCCGTTATAGCCCACTTTTGTACTACCTCGTATTTAGTGTAAAAGTTTGACCATAGATTTACCTAAGAAAATGCCAATGCATGTCACCAAAAATTATGCCATTTGAAATTATGCTCAAATATGAATCCAACGATATAAATTTAGTGACATGCATTATCATTTTATCAGTTAAATCTATGGTCAAATTTTGATACTAGAAAATACGAAGAGTAAACCAGGACGGAGGTAGTACTTGCTGCTAGGCTAACCATAGAGTTGCTAGTCTAAGTTACTTGCCACTATGACTAACCTGGGCTACTAGTACAACAAAAAAACGATGCAGGTGATCATGTGAGAAAAAAAATACTAAAAACATTTCTTTCGGCACAGTGCGTAGATGCAGTTCTAAACATGCCACTTCTCATCATAATTTGGGAAAATTACGAAAAATTTGAGCTACATTTTGATTACCATTTACTAATAGGAAATAAGTTTCACCTCGATGAATAGCTTCTCCGTGAATGGAAAGCATCTAAAGAATCCAACAACTTGATCCAGATTGGGGCCGATAGATTTTATTGCCAAGATCTTCACTGTACGCATAGACTGGGTCAAGCTTGTGGGAATAATTTTCTAGATGACAGTCGTAAGTACATCAAGAAGAATTTTAAAAATGTGAATTTCAAGAAGACGGAGAAGAAGATGAGTGTTGTACTTGAATGATTATGGATCCAATAAAGAGTTCAGAGTATTTGGCAGATGAGTACACCAAGGCTGTCAATTTCAGCGTGTCAATGACCCTGATTTTTGTTGGACCTTCTAGATCAGATACAAGAAATCTCTCAAGGAAAGGTGCATTCTCGATGACCATAACGTGGAACGTCTCAAGTGATCTCTTCCCAATTGATGTCTTGTTGCTGGGCCAACAAGACACATAAATCCATCGGAGATTCATCGAGGCGATGTGGAGGCTAATGAACCCGTGGATCTGCCGAAGACGAAGGCTCTCGAGTGCAGTACATTCATGGAGCAGGTACTCCATAGCCTTCTTCGAGATGCCAATGTCGAAGAGGTCAAGCTGCTTGAGTTGAGGGAGAAGAAGGGTAGCACGACATTAATCTGGGGAAAATAGCAAGAGCTGAAGCTGGCGTGAGGCGGAGCACAGACGGCAGCAGACAACGACATCGTCCACCTTCAAAGCTGAGCTCCTCGAGCTGATCTAGGGTGGTGGATAAGAACCACTCGCCGAACTTGGTTTGGACCTTGCAGTTGGTACTGAACATGTAGATGTAAAGGCGTCTGGCTGGCCCAGGGTGCGATGCAAGGATCTTGGAGACTGCAGCCATGTGTTTGCAATCCCTGTCATAGAGGCAGTTGTCGAAGTGAGGTTGAGGGGGACGCAGCGCCATAGGGGGCGCCACCGCCGGGAGAGCAGGGTGGTCCGCACGACAGATTTGGTGGGGAGGAGGGAATTGATGACGAGTAGCATGTCATCGAGGAGGCTGCTGATGAAGTCCAGGCTCGCCGGATGCGGTTTTGGCTCGAGACGCCTCTGCTTGTTGGTTGCCTCGCTGTCCATCTCGGCCGGCGGCGATGCCGGTTGCTACTTCTTGAGCTTGTGTTGGTTTTTCCCTTGAAGAGGAAAGGGTGATGCAACACAGTAGAGATAAGTATTTCCATTAGTTAAGTACCGAGGTATCAATACAGTAGGAGAAACACGCAAGTCCCCAAAATATGCACCTGCACCAAAAATCAAACACTTGCACCCAACGCGATAAAGGGGTTGTCAATCCCTTCACAATTACTTGCAAAGGTGAGATCTAATAGAGATAAATAAAACTAACAAAAGATACAATATTTTTGGGTTTATAGATCTAAAAATAAAAGATTGCAAAATAGTAGATCGGAAACTAATATGATGGAAAATAGACCACGAGGCCATAGGTTTCACTAGAGGCTTCTCTCTTGAAGGCAAATAATATGGTGGGTGAACAAATTACTGTCGAGCAATTGATTGAAAAGCATAAAGTTATGACGATATCCAAGGCAATGATTATGCAATATAGGCATCATGTCTGTGTCAAGTAGACCAACTCCTGCCTGTATCTCTACTACTATTACTCCACACATCCATCGACTCCTGCATGCTTCTAGAGTATTAAGTTCATAAAGAACAGAGTAACGCCTTAAGTAAGATGACATGATGTAGAGGGATAAACTCAAGCAATATGATGAAAACCCCATCTTTTTATCCTCGATGGCAACAATTCAATACATGTCTCGCTGCCCCTACTTTGTCACTAGGTGAAATCACGCAAGATTGAACCCAAAGCTAAGCACCTCTCCCATTGCAAGAAAAAACAATCTAGTTGGCCAAACCAAACCGATAATTCGAAGAGAAATACAAAGATATAAAATCATGCATATAAGAATTCAGAGAAGATTCAAATAATATTCATAGGTAAGCTGATGATAAATCCACAATTTATCAGATCTCGACAAACACACCACAAAAGAAGATTACATCGGATAGATCTCCAAGAACATCGAGGAGAACATGGTAATGAGAATCAAAGAGAGAGAGAGAGAGAGAGAGAGAAGCCATCTAGCTACTAGCAATGGACCAGTAGGTCTATGGTAAACTACTCACGCTTCATCAGAAGGGCAATAGAGTTGATGTAGATGCCCTCCGTGATTCAATCACCCTCTGGCAGGATGCCGGAAAAGGCCCCAAGATGGGATCTCATGGGAATAGAAGGTTGCGGCGGTGGAAAAGTGTTTTCGTGGATGCTTCTGAGGGTTTTGGAATATATGTGAATATATAGGATGAAGATCTAGGTTAGGGAGTCACCGAGAGGCCGACAAGGTAGGGGGTGCCCGCCCTAAGGAGCGCCCTCCACCCTTGTTGCCTCCTCGTCGCTCCTCTGACTTGCACTCCAAGTCCCCTTGGTGTCTTCTGGTCCAAGAAAAATCATCGTGAAGTTTTATTCCGTTTGGACTTCGTTTAGTATTCCTTTTCTGGAAGCTCAAAAACAAGGAAAAAACACAAACTGGCACTTGGCTCTATGTTAATAAGTTAGTCCCAAAAATAATATAAAATAGCATATTAATGCATATAAAACATCCAAAAAAATAATATAATAGCATGGAATAAAAAAATTATAGATACGTTGGAGATGTATCAAGAATCCCCAAGCTTAATTACTGCTCGTCCTCGAGTAGGTAAATGATAAAAACAGAATTTTTGATGTGGAATGCTACCTAATATATTTATCCATGTAATTTTGTTTATTGTGGCATGAATGTTCAGATCCATAAGATTCAAAACTAAAGTTTAATATTGATATAAAAACGATAATACTTCAAGCATACTAATAAAGAAATCATGTCTTCTCAAAATAGCATGGCCATAGAAAGATATCCCAACAAAATCATATAGTTTGGCTACGCTCCATATTCATCACATAAAATATTCAAATCATGCACAACCACGATGACAAGCCAAGCAATTGTTTCATACTTTTGGAGTTCTGAAACCTTTTCAATTTTCACACAATACATGAGTGTGAGCCATGGACATAGCACTATAGGTGGAATAGAATATGGTGGTTGTGGAGAAGATAAAAAGAAGGAGATAGTCTCACATCAACTAGACGTATCAACGGGGCTATGGAGATGCCCATCAATAGATATCAATATGAGTGAGTAGGGATTGCCATGCAACGGATGCACTAGAGCTATAAGTGCATGAAAGCTCAAAAAGAAACTAAGTGGGTGTGCATCCAACTCGCTTGCTCACAAAGACCTAGGGAAATTTGAGGGAGCCCATCATTGGAATATACAAGCCAAGTTCTATAATGGAAAATTCCCACTAGTACATGAAAGTGAGAACATAGGAGACTCTCTATCATGAAGATCATGGTGCTACTTTGAAGCACAAGCGTGGAAAAAGGATAATAACATTGCCACTTCTCTTCTCTCTCTCTCTCTCTCTTCATGGTGGGCTTCTTGTCCTCTTTTATTTTTTGTAAAGTCCGGAGACTCATCCCAACTTGTGAGGGAATCATAGCTTCCATCATCATTTCCTTACATGGGACAATGCTCTAATAATGATGATCATCACACTTCTATTTACTTACAACTCGATACTTAGAACAAAATATGACTCTATATGAATGCCTCCGGCGGTGTATCAGGATGTGCAATGACTCAAGAGTGACAAGTATGAAAATTATGAATAGTGGCTTTGCCACAAATACGATGTCAACTACATGATCATGGAAAGCAATATGACCATGATGGAGTGTGTCATAATAAATGGAATGGTGGAATTTGCATAGCAATATATCTCGGAATGGCTATGGAAATGCCATAATAGGTAGGTATGGTGGCTGTTTTGAGGAAGGTATATGGTGGGTGTATGGTACCGGCGAAAGTTGCGCGACACTAGAGAGGCTAGCAATGGTGGAAGGGTGAGAGTGCATATAATCCATGGACTCAACATTAGTCATAAAGAACTCACGTACTTATTGCAAAAATCTATTAGTCATCGAAACAAAGTATATGTGCATGCTCCTAAGGGGATAGATTGGAAGGAAAAGACCATCGCTCGTCCCCGACCGCCACTCATAAGGAAGACAATCAATAAATAAATCATGCTCCGACTTCATCACATAATGGTTCACTATACGTGCATCCTACGAGAATCATAAACACAAAAGTATTTCTACAATCCACAATTAATCACTAGCATGACTCTAATATCACCATACTCATATCTCAAAACAATCCTAAGAATCAAACTTCTCATAGTATTCAATGCACTTTATATGAAAGTTTTTTTTTTGTTATATCCCTCTTGGATGCCCATCATATTAGGACTAAATTCATAACCAAAGCAAATTACCATGCTGTTTAAAGAGACTCTCAAAATAATATAAGTGAAGCATGAGAGTTCAATAATTTCTACAAAATAAAACCACGGTCGTGTTGTAAAAAGGTATAAGTGAAGCACTAGAGAAAAATTGCCTAGTTCAAAAGATATAAGTGAAGCACATATAGTATTATAATAAATCACGATTTATGAGTGTCCCTCTCAAAAGGTGTCTACATCAAGGATGATTGTGGCAAACTAAAAATCAAATACTCATATCATACAAGACGCTCCAAGCAAAACACATATCATGTGGTGAATAAAATATAGCCTCTAGTAAAGTTACCGATAGACGAAGACGAAAGAGGGGATGCCTTCTGGGGCATCCCCAAGCTTACGCTCTTGCCACTCCTTATTCCATAGTCCATCAAATCTTTACCCAAAACTTGAAAACTTCACAACACAAAACTCAACAGAAAATCCCATGAGATCCGTTAGTATAAGAAAATAAAATCACCACTTTTGGTACTGTTGTGAACTCATTCTTTATTTATATTTGTGTAATATCTACTGTATTCCAACTTTTACATGGTTCATACCCCCCGAACTACCCATAGATTCATCAAAATAAGCAAACAACACATAGAAAACAGAATCTGTTAAAAACAGAACCGTCTTTAGCAATCTGAAACTATCAAATACTTATATAACTCCAAAAATTCTGAAAAATTAGGACAACCTGGGAAATTTGTATGTTAAACCTGAGCAAAAAGAATCAGTATTTTATCGCGCTTCTGTTAAAAATGAGAATTATTTTCCTGGGTGCAAAAGTTTCTGTTTTTCAGCAAGATCAAATCAACTATCACCGTAAGCCATCCCAAAGGTATTACTTGGTACAAACACTAACTAAAACACAAAACGCATCTAACCAGGGGCTAAATGAATTATTTATTGGAAATAGGACCAAAAAAGCAAGAAAAAAAATAAAATTGGGTTGCCTCCCAACAAGCGCTATTGTTTAATGCCCCTAGCTAGGCACAAAACATAGATCTAAGTATTGTCAACTTTGGTATGCAATTCTTCGATTGCACACTTATAATCCTTAGGATATTCCTTGGTTTTATCAATGATCACACTCCTAGGCAAGGAATCAAGAAATTCGCTCGTGGCAATCGGTTCCTTAATAATATCGAAAAGGTTAGAGTGAACACTTATTGTTTTGAGATCTTCGCTACCTTTACTTGAAGATTCACCCTTATTCTTAGGAACATAAATAAACTTTGTAGCCTTAGTAGGAGAAAAATCTTGGGTCATTTTAAAGGAGGAAAAGGCGGAACCCAAGTTGGTAATAATATCTTCTAGTTTGCCAATTCTAGTAGAATCTTGATCTATCTTTTCATTAACCATGGGTTCCTTTTCCCTAAGATTCTTTAAAGTAACTCCTACCTTAGATCCATATTGAGTAATATAATTGTGAATCTTTTTATTCAAATTTCCAATCAACTCTACTGTAGCAATTTTATTCTCAGTAATATCAAGCCTTTGCATCACATGTTCCAAGGCTAAAACAGTTCCATTAATCATAAGAGGTGGTGGGCCTAACAAATCTATCATAGCATTATAAGAATCAAAAGTATGGCTCCCCAAGAAATTTCCCCTGGTAATGGTATCTAGAACATATCTATTCCAAGGAGTAATGCCCACATAAATATTGCGAAGGAGAACAACAGTAGATTGCTTTCGAGTAGATCTATTCTGAGCATTGCAAATTCTGTACCAAGCATACTTTAAATTTTCTCCCTCCCTTTGCTTAAAATTAAGGACCTCATTATTGGGAGTGCTAACAATAACACAAGGACTAGCCATGAAACCAAGACTAGAGATCTAACACACGAGCAAACAAAAAGCAAACGGAAAGACGAACGGAAGAAGGGCGAAGAAAAGGGCAAAAAATTTAAAATCATTTTAGAAGTGGTGGAGAGGAAAACGAGAGGTGAATGGCAAATAATGTAATGCAAGAGATGGCACCAGAAATTCTTCCTGCTACTTCTTGATCTTGCGTTGGTTTTTCCCTTGAAGAGGAAAGGGTGATGCAGCACAGTAGAGGTAAGTATTTCCCTCAGTTAAGAACTAAGGTATCAATCCAGTAGGAGAAACGTGCAAGTCCCCAATAGATGCACCTGCACAAACAAAAAAACACTTGCACCTAACACGATAAAAGGGGTTGTCAATCCCTTCATGGTCACTTGCAAAGGTGAGATCTGATTGAGATAAATAAAACTAACAAAAGATAAAATACTTTTGGGTTTTTTCGTTTATAGATCAGAAACTAATATTATGGAAAATAGACCTGGGGACCATAGGTTTCACTAGAGGCTTCTCTCTTGAAGGCAACTAATACAGTGGGTGAACAAATTGATGTTGAGCAATTGATAGAAAAACGCAAAGTTATGACGATATCCAAGGCAATGAGTATGCAATGTAGGCATCACGTCCGTGTCAAGTAGACCGACTCCGGCCTGCATCTACTACTATTACTCCACACATCGACCGACTCCTGCCTGCATCTAGAGTATTAAGTTCATAAAGAACAAAGTAACGCCTTAAGGAAGATGACATGATGTAGAGGGATAAACTCAAGCAATATGATGAAAACCCCATCTTTTTATCCTCAATGGCTACAACTCAATATGTGTTTCGCTACCCCTACTTTGTCACTGGGTGAAATCATCCAAGATTGAACCCAAAGCTAAGCACCTCTCCCATTGCAAGAAAAAACAATCTAGTTGGCCAAACCAAACCGATAATTCGGAAATGCAAATATATAAAATCATGCATATAAGAATTCAGAGAAGATTCAAATAATATTCATAGATAAGCTTATCATAAATCCACAATTCATCAGATCTCGACAAACACACCGCAAAAGAAGATTACATCGGATAGATCTCCAAGAACATCGAGGAGAACATGGTAATGAGAATCAAAGAGAGAGGAGAAACCATCTAGCTACTAGCTATGCGTCTGTAGGTCTGTGGTAAACTACTCACGCTTCATCAGAAGGGCAATAGAGTTGATGTAAATGCCCTCCGTGATCGAATCCACCTCCGGGAGGATGCCGGAAAAGGCCCCAAGATGGCATCTCACGGGAACAGAAGGTTGCGGCGGTGGAAAAGTGTTTTCGTGGATGCTTTTGAGGGTTTTGGAATATATGTGAATATAGGGCGATGATCTAGGTCAGGGACTCACCGAGGGGCCGACAAGGTAGGGCCCCCCTCCTAGGGCGCGCCCTCCACCCTTGCCGCCACCTCGTAGCTATTCTAACTTGCTCTCCAAATCCCCTGGTTGTCTTCTGGTCCAAGAAAAATCAACGTGAAGTTTTTATTCCATTTGGACTCTGTTTAGTATTCCTTTTTTATGAAGCTCAAAAACAAGGAAAAACAAAAAGTGGCACTGGGATCTAGGTTAATAACTTAGTCCCAAAAATAATATAAAATAGCATATTAATGCATATAAAACATCCAAAACAGATAATATAATAGCATGGAACAATCAAAAATTATAGATATGTTGGAGATGTATCACATGTGTACACGAGTGCTGTTGTGTATTGTGTGCTGAGTCTGCGCGAGTGTGTCCTTGTTTGCATGCCGCCACGCAGTGGTGTGGTGTGCGCGAGTGCGTTCTTCATGCGGAAGAAGCGTGCCCTCAATTTACTAGCGTGCGGGGTGCTACCGCGAGTGGTTTCAACATTGGTTACTTCACCGCGTGTCAGATGGGCCTCTAGTTTATTTATTTTCACCCACTGCCACATGGGCTAGCACACCAAGATAGAGAACACGAGCTGACAAGGCAGCATGTGGACTGTTTGACCAGTCAACTAAATAATATACGAAGCTATACATTGACATAGTGAGTGTATAGAGAGCCATGCCAAAGAAAAAAAGAGATAACACAGCGAGAGAAAGAGCCACTCCCTCCATTCGATAATGTAGTGCCTATAAATTTTTTAATTCAAACTTTTGAAACTTTGACCAAGTTTATAAAGAAATTACTTATATCTACAATACAAAAGATAAATGATAATATGAACTAAGTACATGTTGTGATGAATCTATTGGTCATTCCATATGTAAATGTTTTTCTCCACATATACCTGGTCACACTTTTCTAAGGTTTGACTTTTCAAAACATCCCTATGTTATGGACGTGAGAGAGTAGCTAACTAGAGAGAGAGTGTGTGTGTGAGATTGAAAGAGTGAGTGAAAAAAGTGTGTGTGCGTTTGTGAAAGAAACATGGTCAACACACGATAAAGTAGAGAAAAAGTGTGTGTGTGTGCGTGCGTGTCTTATGCAAACATATCACACATGCATCTTCGAGCGGAAGCGAGGTGAGGAGATAGTTTGTGCTTGTTTGCAACCGTGAGAGAAAGACCCCTAGCACGTGGCCAAGAGAGGTCTGGCAAACAAGGGAGAGAGGTCTGGTAAACAAGGGACAGGGGTCTAGTAAACAAGGGAGAGAGGTCTGGTAAACAAGGGACAGAGGTCTGGTAAACAAGGGAGATAAGTCGAGATAGACGTATGTTTGTGATAGAGAGATCCCTTGAAGATCGTGATGGGACTATATGGGTGGGAGATCGACTGACATGGTGTGTGCATGATAGAAGATACCCCGAGAGATATCGAGATAGACATAGGAATGGAAGGAGACAATACATGTGTTCCTGATGGATAGAGGGAGACAGTTATACTTAGAGGGGAGTGCGTGTGCCTATGATGGAATGAGAGATTATGGTACTTAGGGGGGTGCGTGTCACATAGAGAGGGAACAAGGGCAGAGATTGTTATATGGGTCTATGTAGTGTGAGCGAGATATGTGTATGTGTGAAATAGGGAGATACAAAATTTGAGAAAGAAAGGGGAGCCCCGATACGGCTGAGTGGTGCATCAGATAGCTAAGAGGGAAAGATATACTCCATCGATCCGTTCAATAGTGCAGTGCATATAAATTTTCTAGAAGTCAAACTTTGGAAAGTATGACCAGGTTTACACAAAATATTATTTATATCTACAATACCAAAGGTACATCATATGAAACTACATCTTGTGATGAATATAATGATATATGTTTGCCGTTCTAGATGTAAATGTTTTTCTCCATGTACCTAGTCAAACTTTCTGAAGTTTGACTTTTCAATAAATCTATATGCTATGGACCGAAGAGAGGACCTAAGTCGAGAGAGATCAAGTGCATTGAAGAAGAAAGAGTTAGTGTGCAAAAAGAGTGTGTGTGAAAGAGAAAGGGACAACAAACAATAAAATAGAGAGAGAGAGTGCGTGTCTTATGCAAACATATCACGCATGAATCTCCGAGATAGAAAAGCGAGGTGAGGATATACACGGATATAGCTAGTGTGTGGTTGTTTGCAACGGACAGAGACCCCCCTATAGCACCTATCCAATATAGGTCTGGCCAACAAAGGACAGAGGTCGAGAGGGAAATATGGAGAAGATGGACGCATGGGGAGGGAGAGAGGGTGTGTTTGTGATGGGGAGATCCCCTCAAGATTGTGAGGGGACTATATGGGTGGGAGATCAAGGGACGAGGTGTGTGTGCGATAGATAGATGCCCTGAGAGAAATCAAGATAGACCAAGTGGGGGAAAGAGGCAATGCATATGTTTGTGATGGAGATTGAGAAATAGTCATATACATAGGGGGGCTGTGTGTGCCTTCAATGGAGTGAGAGACGGTCATACTATGCTAGGCATGAGATTGTGTGTGTGTGTGCGTGTCAGATGGAGAGAGAATGAGGGAGAGAGAGACTTTTAAATGGGTCTATCTAGTGCGAGTGAGATATGCATCTGTATGTGTTACCTAGGGAGATGGAGAGAGAGGGAAGAGCCCCGAGACGGTGGAGTGGTGCGTGAGAGAGTTACGGACAACGAGCTAGGGAATTTGTGTGCGTACCACTACACCACAACACTGATGTAAGGACAGAAAAACTACCGAGAGAGAGAGAGAGAGAGTAAACACTCTCAAGTTGTGTAACACTGGCCTTCAGTTGTACAGTGTCTGAATCTGAATAAACAAAGACACATATACATGTCTCTAAAATTGGGTGGATACTAGCACATTACATTTGAGATAAAAAAATGAAATAGGAGAGTACGCATATGTATACATGCATATTAAGATATAAAAATTAACTACGAGAGTAGGCGTACATTAACCTGGCTAATAGCCTTTGCAAATGATGATCACTATGAGTTCTGAACAAACCTACCACTTCTAGAGCCAGTATCCAATCCTTTCACTAATAGCACCTGCATCAATTTGGTAGCAAAATAAATAAATAAAGTAGCAACAATAAATACTTGGATCCAAGTAACAACTCGGTGGAAGGGAGGGAAAATCTGCAGCAAGGAGAAAATAAAGCGACAACATCTTGTGAGTTCATGTCGAGGAGAAAAGGAGAGTTTAACAAACTTTGTAAGGAAAAAAGCACACTTGCATCGCGTTTCTGCCGTACAGATCTGAGCAGTATGTTGTGCTAGCATAGTGGGGAGTAGGCACCGCGCTCGTCGTCGGGGTGGTGGGGAGCAAGGCGACATCGACCTTTACACACCGGTGCCATCGAGCAGTCCTAGTGGCGGTGCGGAAGGGAGCGGGACCACATCGCCCTTGCACACCATAGGTGTGTGAAGGAAGGCGAGGTCGACCTCGACGCACCGGCGCCATTGATATGGATAGGGGTCGCACAGGTCAGCGGAGGGGGTTGGCGGTGGAGGGCTCGGTCGAGGGCAGAAGGGGTCTCGGCGGAGGCGGTGGGGTAGGAGTGCTGTGGAGGGTTCGATTTGGGGAAGAACTGGTTGGGGCGGCAGCTAGGTCTTTTGAGCGGAAAAAAATAGTCCGCACATTCTCTCGCGCCACCAAGCGTTCGGGCCCAATTACTTTTGGTCTCGCGCTATAGACAGCCCAGCAAATGGTGGGCCAGGTTTAATTGTGCCGGCAAATTTGTTGACTCGAAACATGGACATCATTTCCGGAAGTACACATGCCCTTTGTACTTAACTTCTCCTAGAAGTTCTTCCACCCTTAAGTACTTCTGCTGGCAGTAAGTAGATTCTCGGCAGATGTTTTGCCCATGTTCTAGTATTTCTACCAGCTGTTAACTGCCCCCGATCAAGTGTTGTGGGGTAGTGTACGATGAGTGCACCCTACATATTTATCTTGGACTATAGAATCATACATTGTGTGCCAGAGAGACCTATACATTGAGTGTGCATGCGGACTAGAAAGATCGAGAGAGACAGAGAGAGAGAGAGAGAGAGGGGACCGAAAAGGTTTGTGTTTGTATGCATGCGATAGAAATGAAGATTGTCAACTAGAGAGAAGAAGAGTCTGCGAGACGGGGAGGTCGCGTTTATGCATCGAAGACTGATATAAATCATGTTTCGATATAAATTTGCAGTCAAATATTGGAATTGGAGAACATCATGTGTAACATCCCAAATTTTCAATTTGGAATGTTATACATAGATCATCCATGCATATCATGTTTTATTGCTTTTCCGTTATGTAATCCTCGAAATCCTAAGCAGCTCAAGGACCCTCGGAGAGAGAGTTGGGGATTTCCCGGTCTTCATATTTGATTCTTTTATCAAATAATGAAAAGAGGATTTGATTTTAATTATTTCTCTCCGAAAAATATTTCACATTAAAAATTAAAGAGAGGAGATAATATGACTTCTCCAAAATAAATGAAATATTGGAGGAAAAATATTAAAATCATTAAATTGGTTTTTATTGGATTTTGTTCGGATTTTATTTGCATTAGAAAAATTGCATGTTTTTCAAAATTGCATTTTAGGGCCAAGAAAATGTTCATCTTGTTCTAAATATTTTATTTAGACGGTGAAAAATTGTTTTGGCATTTCTAGGTTTTCATTTATTTTTTTCTAGGATTTTATTTCGGTCGACGAAGTTTAAAAAAAAGGTTCGGCGCTGACTGGGCCTAAGGCCCAGCCGCGCTAGGCCGCCGCCGACGCCACTCGGACCGCAATCCGAGTTGGACTCCGCAGCCGTCGCGCCTTGCCCCCTCCTCCAAGTCGCCGCCCACGCCCCTTCATATACATCGCCACCCCCACCCCAACACCACCACCACCACCGCCTAGCCCCGCCGCCCCTGCCGCGCTCGCCGCCGCCCGCGCTCGCCGCCGCAGCCACCGCCGCCTAGCGCCGCTGCCGCCAAGCCCCGCCGCCCCGTGAGCCGCCACCCCGCACCCCACCCCGCCGGAGCCCCTCGCCGGAGGTAGCCACCGCGCCCCGCCGCCGGTTTTTTTATAAAAACCGTTCGTTTTTTTTCAGAAACCCTAGATCCGTTTTTTTGGATTCGCCGTTTTTTCGGTTCTTCTAGTTAGCGGACGTTCGTCCAAACGTTTGTTTTAACGAACAGTTCCTCGCCCGTTAGAAACAACTAACGAACGCTCGATCGTTAGTCTATTCGTGAGTTTTCTTTTATTGGATTTATTCCGCGATTTTTCTGATCGTGATTTCTGATCCGATCTTAGTTTATGTTTATCTTTTCGCTCGTTTAACGGAATTAGGCGATTCAAGCGCCTGGAGTTTCGTCTCGAAACCCTCTTTCCGTTTAACCAACTCAAAGAAGTTTTTGCTACTGTAAAATTTGACCTAGTTTCAGAATAGTAAATGAAGCTTCTTTCTTTCGCCGTTTGAGTTTCGTTGCTCCGTTTGTTTTGATTCTTTTTGCGAATCGGAGTTCTTAATTTGAACTTTCTGGTCAACCTCTCTTATTTGAGTTTTGCTTGTGCATCGTTGCTTGTTACTTATGTATGTTATTGTTTGCTTGCGATAGAATTCCCGGAGTGCGAAACGTGTTACTACGAGTCTCTAGGATTCGCGGATCGTCAGCAAGGCAAGTAACACTTTGATCATATCCCATTATTACCCAGTTTTTATGCATTAGTTCCAATCCTCAAACATTGCATGATTAGGATGTCATTAACTTGTGGGTTGGGAAGTAGTTGCTGAGGTAGAACCTATTGCCCTGTTATATTCAAACCCTTGGGAGTTACTTCTACGTATTGCTTATATTGCTATGCTATGCTCGTAGACGTGGTTTGGGTTTGAGTGAAATTTCATGATAGCCGTGAGATTGTTAATTAATGGTTCAACTTAAGGTGGCAACTTAATCAAACAACTGGGCGGATTGAGGCACCTGGGGAACCCAGTGTTGTCTGTTTTTTTTGGAAATCCCGGGGGTACCCGTGTGATCTTCCTATGGACCGCCACCCAGGCTCAAAGGGAACTGAGATGATTCATGCTAGAAACTTCCGTGTGCAGCCACAAGCTATTATGGGCTCTAGCATAGTTGAGTAAGTTACGTGAAGCTCTTGAAGAGGTAGATCAGCAGGTAGTGGGTTTTGTAGGTTTGGTATGGTCTACCCGGAGTAGAGAGTTAACGTTTCTGAAAGACTGTGTCTCGGTCATCCGTTTCTCAAACACCATGTAGTGCGAGAAATCCAACGGAGGTGATCGAGTCTTGTGGGGAAAAGTGCGCAAACCTCTGCAGAGTGTACAATCTAATCATGGTTAGCCGTGTCCCCGGTTATGGACAATTCTTGAGTATCTAGTACTTGGGTTATCACATGTATCTCACCATGCTTAATTAATACTCTTGGGATGTTAATTCACTTTAATTGGGATTGAGTTGGGGTTACCTTCTCAATGATGTTTCAACCACCATGATAGTAAAATTAAAATCTATTCTGTTGTTGTAGGGAAAATTGGCTTTTCGCAAAACTACAACCATACAGCTTTCCACCAGCCATATATGCATGTAGTGATAGCATTATTCTGTTTCTGCTCTACTGTGTTATATTGCCAGCATATTCCATGTGCTGACCCGTTTTCGGGCTGCAACGTATTATGTTGTAGACTTTTCAGACGAGGAGTAAGGTTCGTTAGGTCGTTGCCGTGCAGCTCAGCTATGCCGTTGGAGTTGATGGATTCACCTTATCTTCCAAGCCTTCCCCTGTTATCGCATTAGATGGCCTTAAGCCATATTATTGTAATAAGTTCTCTTTGGAGACATTCGATGTAATAGTGTGTGACTGCTACTCTGTTCAAAATCCTTCGAGTACTGTGTGTGTCAGCATTACCGATCCAGGGATGACACTAAAGCACAGAGACTTGACCATCTGAGGTCGGGTCGCTACAAGATGTTATCAGAGCACACGCTGAGTGTAGGACACGACCCCTAATATAAACCCTAGGTCACACTTCTCTTCTCATTTCTGACTCCTCTCCACTTTCTACTCTTTAGGATGACGGAGATGAAGAACAAGTTTGCACAACCGGATGAAGACACACCTTTTGGACGCCACTCGAAGGAAGTCACTAGGTACTTGAACATTGGAATACCAAGCTTCACCGGGACGTACAACGCCACTTTACCTGAAGAGGAGCGCTAGATGATTCAAGTACAAGTTCCAGGAAGGACGTTCTCGCCAACTTCTAAACCCATAGAATTTTCCTTCGACGCACCAACCTGGAGTTTAGCAAAGAGTATGGCAGCTCACATCACCATGGGACGCATTGGAGAAGTTTACAACAGGGAGCTTAAGGACACTATTTACCAAATATGTGGGCGCCGAGATGAGCAATGGGAAGTAATCAACACTAAGAAGGATAGATCCATTGCAGCTTTCATCCAGGAGTTAAACCAGCACATTCGACGTCAAGAGAACCAGATGTGTGCAGACATAATGGACTTGAAGAAGGCGAAGACTAGGATCATCGAGCTGGAGGAAGAACTCAAGTTTACCCGCGATGGATATGAGGAGGAAATCAAGACCCTACTGGAGAAGAATGACGACTTAGTCAAGAAGATCGGAGTATTCATGGGAGGACCAACACCAATAGAAGAAGAAGAAGAAGAAGAACCCAAGGAAATACGCCCCGAGGACTACATCATCATCGATGACACCGACTCCGACCCTAGTGATGATGACTTTGATGACGAAGCTGGAGCAGACATCATAGAGTCTTCCACCGATCAAAATTTCTAGATGACTACCATATATTAGTAGTATTTCCCCCATGTATCTAGTAGTAGTGAGCACTTTTGTGATAGTTCTAGATCGTTTGTATGCCCTTGCTTGATTGATTGAGTGAAACGATTGTGTTTGTCTCATGTGCATATGGGTAGTGTTTTCTCATTAGACCTCTTCTATTTTAAATCTCTCCCATCTAAACCCCTCAGATGCCCCCGAGACATGACACCGGTTTTGCCTTCCCGCCGAAGCTCACCCAGTTGATCCAGCAGTAGAATGCCTTAATGCAATTGCTAGTTCAGAACCAGGGCAACAACAACAACAAAAACAACAACAACAACAACAACAACAACAACAACAACAACCCACCACCAGTGGACAACCTAGCCCATTTTCTAAGGTTACAGCCGCCGGTGTTTTCTAGTAGCACTGAGCCTATAGTTGCTGATGATTGGCTACGCCGTATTGGAAGGGAGTTGAACACCGTAGGTTGCACAGATGCTGAGAAGGTGCGCTTTGCCGCACATCAATTGGATGGACCAGCAGCCTCATGGTGGGAGAATTACACTGCCACGTTTCCTATAGCCAATGTCACTTGGGACCAGTTTCAGCAAGCTTTTCGCACAGCCCATGTCTCCACTGGAGCTATGCAAATGAAGAAGCGGGAGTTCCGCAACTTATGCTAGGGGAACCGTACTGTGGCTCAGTACGTGGATGAGTTTAGCAAGTTATCTCGCTACGCCCCTGATGATGTGGCCACAGATGCCGCGAAGCAGGAGAAGTTTATGGAAGGGCTGAATGATGAGATGAGCATGCAGTTGATGGTAGCAACCTTCAACAACTACCAGGAGTTGGTAGATAAGGCTCTTATGATTGAAGGGAAACAACAGCAGATTGAGAGCCGCAAGAGAAAGTATGGACAAGGGAAGTATAACTCAGGAGCTCAGCAGAAGCCTCGCCTAACCCCGAACACGGGAGGACTTGTTCACAACCATGGAGGTCACAACCACACTGGAGGAGGATCACATAACCACAGTGGTGCTAAGAATGGGAATGGGAACAGAGCTAACAACAATCAGAACTGCTCCAACCCGTCCACTCCCGCCAAAAGAGACTTAAGTCAGGTTACCTGTTTTAAGTGCGGGAAGACAGGGCACTATGCCAATGATTGCCCCGAAGGAAGGAATGGAAACGGAAATGGAAGCACTGGGAAGAAGCCCAATCCATTCAACAAAGGACAAGTGAACCACGTTAACATGGAGGAGGTTGAAGAGCAGCCGGACGCGGTAATAGGTAAGTTTTTGGTTAAGTCATTTACCGCTCTTGTTCTTTTCGATACTGGTGCATCGCATTCATACATATCAAGGGGATTCGTGGATAAGTTTAAACTACCAACCCAAACCCTTAGGACCCCTCTTTTAGTGAGTTCACCCGGAGCAGAGTATATGGCTAGCCAATGGTGTGACCAGATACCCTTAACCATTGGTACACATGTTTTTCCGTCCGACCTAATTATCTTGGAGTCACAAGGATTGGATGTGATATTGGGTATGGACTGGATGTCAAAGTTTGGAGGAAGCATTGACTGTGCTAGTAAGTCGATTTATCTCACCACCCCGGAAGGAAGAAGGATTAAGTATGTATCTAGGCATGTGCCTAGGAGGAGTCAAGTGAATGCCCTTACGGGCGTTGTTCAGGAGGAAATGCCTATAGTGAAGGATTACCCGGATGTTTTCCCAGAGGAGTTACCAGGCATGCCACCGGACAGAGATATTGAGTTTTTGATAGAGCTGTTACCAGGAACAGGATCAATATCCAAGAGACCCTATCAGATGCCCGCAAATGATCTGGAAGAAATTAAGAAACAGATCAAGGAGTTATTGTAGAAAGGATATATCCGAAGAAGTTCATCACCTTGGGGAGCCCCAGTACTTTTGGTTGAGAAGAAGGATAAATCCCTGAGGATGGTTGTTGATTATCGAGCGTTGAATGAAGTGACGATTAAGAACAAGTACCCACTGCCGATGATCAACGATCTGTTTGATCAGTTGGAAGGAGCTAAAGTGTTTTCAAAGATCGATTTGCGATCGGGGTATCATCAGTTGAAGATACGATAGAAGGACATACCAAAGACGGCATTCACAACGCGATATGGATTATACGAGTACACGGTCATGTCGTTTGGACTGACTAACGCCCCTGCCTATTTCATGAGCATGATGAACAAGGTGCTCATGGAGTATTTGGACAAGTTTGTTGTGGTGTTTATTGATGATATCATGGTATACTCGAAGAAGGAGGAGGAGCACAAAGAGCATTTGCGTTTAGTTCTCGAGAAGCTCAGGGAACACCAGTTGTATGCTAAGTTTAGCAAATGCGAGTTGTGGCTGAAGGAAGTCGGATTCCTTGGACATGTTATATCAGGAGAAGGTATAGCAGTAGACCCCGGCAAGGTTCAGTCAGTCACTGAATGGTTGGCACCCACCTCAGTTAGCGAGATCCGTAGTTTTCTTGGACTCGCAAGATACTACCGGAGATTCATTGAGAATTTTTCCAGGATTGCAAAACCAATGACTGAACTGTTGAAGAAGGATACCAAGTTTAAATGGATAGAAGATTGTGAAGCAAGTTTCCAGGAGTTGAAGAAACGTTTGACTACAGCCCTAGTGCTAGTACTGCCAGATATACATAAGGAGTTCCAAGTGTATTGCGACACCTCTCGCTTAGGACTTGGATGTGTGCTTATGCAGGACGGAAGAGTTGTTTCGTATGCCTCACGACAACTAAAACCTCATGAGTTGAATTATGCTACGCATGATTTGGAGCTAGCAGCCGTAGTGCATGCGTTGAAGACTTGGAGACATTACCTTATTGGAAACCATTGTGATGTGTACACGGATCACAAGAGTTTGAAGTACATCTTCACTCAGAAGGAGCTGAACCTTAGGCAGAGGAGATGGTTGGAGCTTATAAAGGATTATGACATGAAGCTACACTATCATCCAGGAAAGGCCAATGTCATAGCAGACGCATTGAGTCGGAAGAGTTATGCTAATACCCTTGAAAGTAAAGGGCTGCCAAAGGAATTAGCAAAGGACATCATGGAACTTCGGTTAGAGATTGTACCTAGAAGGTTCATTGCCACAATGGAGGTTCAGTCGACATTGCTGGACAAGATTCGGGAAGCTCAGAAAGATGATAAAGAGATTGCCAAGATAAAGGAGAAGATGGGCAAAGGAAAGGCCAAAGGTTTTCGTGAGGATGAGCACGATACCCTATGGTTTGAGGACCGAGTTTATGTGCCCAACAACCAGGAGATCAGGAAGTTAATACTTCAAGAGGCCCATGACTTACCATACTCGATACACCCCGGAAACACCAAGATGTATTTGGATTTGAAGGAACGTTTCTGGTGGACTGGTATGAAGAAGGATATTGCCGAGTATGTAGCCGTATGTGATGTATGTCAGAGAGTTAAGGCAGAACATCAGAAGCCAGCAGGACTGTTACAGCCTATGCCGATACCCGAATGGAAGTGGGATAAACTTGGCATGGACTTTATCACCGGATTACCTAGGACTAAAGCAGGATATGATTCCATATGGGTAGTAGTTGATCGTTTGACCAAAGTAGCTCACTTCATCCTAGTGAAAACCACCTATACAAGTGGAAAGTTGGCCAAGATCTATATGTCCAGGTTCGTATGTCTGCATGGAGTTCCGAGGACCATCGTATCGGATCGAGGAACACAGTTTACTTCAAATTTTTGGCATCAGTTACACCAGACTTTGGGAACGAGATTGGAGTTCAGTACAGCGTTTCACCCGCAGACAGATGGACAAACTGAGAGAGTCAATCAAATTTGGGAGGACATGTTGAGAGCCTGTGCGCTGGATTATGGATCCAGTTGGGATGACAATTTGCCGTATGCAGAGTTCTCATACAATAATAGCTACCAAGCCAGCTTGAAGATGGCACCGTTTGAAGCCCTGTATGGACGCAGGTGCAGAACACCGTTGATGTGGGATGAGGTAGGAGACCGACAGTTGTTTGGACTAGACTTGATTAAAGAATCTGAGGAGAAGGTAAAACTGATCCGAGACCGACTGAAGATTGCTCAGTCCAGGCAGAAGAGTTACGCAGACTCAAAACGCAAGGAGGTAACCTACGAAATTGGAGCTAGAGCATATCTGCGAGTATCGCCCTTGCGAGGAGTGAAACGTTTTAGAGTTAAAGGAAAGTTAGCCCCGAGATTTGTAGGACCGTATCACATTTTGGAACGGATGGGAGAAGTCGCCTACAAGTTGGAGTTACCTGAGGGATTGTCAAGAGTCCACGATGTGTTCCACGTTTCATAGCTGAAGAAGTGTCATGCTGAGATGGCGGAAATACCATTAAGAGATACAGTACCCTTGGAGGCGATTCAGTTGGACAGTTATTTGACTTACGAGGATAAGCCAGTTAAGATTCTTGAGTTTGCCAGCAGAGTCACCCGCAGTAAGGTTATCAAGTTTTGTAAAGTTCAGTGGAGCCACCATACCGAGGATGAAGCTACCTGGGAACGAGAGGATGATCTCCGCAAGGACCACCCATACCTATTTTCTAGCCAACCCGAATCTCGAGGGCGAGATTCATCTTAAGGGGGGTAGGTTTGTAACATCCCAAATTTTCAATTTGGAATGTTATACATAGATCATCCATGCATATCATGTTTTATTGCTTTTCCGTTCCATAATCCTCGAAATCCTAAGCAGCTCAAGGACCCTTGGAGAGAGAGTTGGGGATTTCCCGGTCTTCATATTTGATTCTTTTATCAAATAATGAAAAGAGGATTTGATTTTAATTATTTCTCTCCAAAAAATATTTCACATTAAAAATTAAAGAGATGAGATAATATGACTTCTCCAAAATAAATGAAATATTGGAGGAAAAATATTAAAATCATTAAATTGATTTTATTGGATTTTATTCGGATTTTATTTGCATTAGAAAAATTGCATGTTTTTCAAAATTGCATTGTAGGGCCAAGAAAATGTTCATCTTGTTCTAAATATTTTATTTAGACAGTGAAAAATTATTTTGGCATTTCTAGTTTTTTATTTATTTTTTTTCTAGGATTTTTTTTCGGTCGGCGAAGTTTAAAAAAAAGGGTTCCGCGTCGACTAGGCCTAAGGCCCAGCCGCGCTAGGCAGCCACGCCAGGCTGCCGCTGCCGCCACTCGGACCGGAGTCCGAGTTGGACTCCGCAGCCGCCGCGCCTTGCCCCCTCCTCCAAGTCGATGCCCCCGCCCCTTTATATACGTCGCCACCCCCGCCCCAACACCACCACCACCGCCGCCTAGCCCCGCCGCCCCTGCCGCGAGCAGCCGCCGCCGCCCGCGCTCGCCGCCGCAGCCACCGCCGTCGCCGCCAAGCCCCGTCGCCCCGCGAGCCACTGCCCCGCACCCTGCCCCGCCGGAGCCCCTCGCCGGAGGTAGCCACCGCGCCCCGCCGCCGTTTTTTTAATAAAAACCGTTCGGTTTTTTTTCAGAAACCCTAGATCTGTTTTTTGATTTGCCGGGTTTTTTCGGTTCTTCTAGTTAGCGGACGTTCGTCCGAACGTTCGTTTTAACGAATGGTTCCTCACCCATTAGAAACAACTAACGAACACTCGTTCATTAGTCTGTTTGTGAGTTTTTTTATCAGAATTATTTCGCGATTTTTCTGATCATGATTTCTGATCCGATCTTAGTTTCTATTTATCTTTTCGCTCGTTTAACGGAATCAGGCGATTCAAGCGCCTGGAGTTTCGTCTCGAAATCCTCTTTCTATTTAACCAACTCAAACAAGTTTTTGCTACTGTAAAATTTGACCTAGTTTCAGATTAGTAAACGAAGCTTCTTTGTTTCGCCGTTTGAGTTTCGTTGCTCCGTTTGTTTTGATTCTTTTTGCGAATCGGAGTTCTTAATTTGAACTTTCTGGTCAACCTCTCTTATTTGAGTTTTGCTTGTGCATCGTTGCTTGTTACTTATGTATGTTATTGTTTGCTTGCGATAGAATTCCCGGAATGCGAAGCGTGTTACTACGAGTCTCTAGGATTCGCGGATCATCGGCAAGGCAAGTAACACTTTGATCATATCCCATTATTACCCAGTTTTTATGCATTAGTTCCAATCCTCAAACATTTCATGATTAGGATGTCATTAACTTGTGGGTTGAGAAGTAGTTGTTGAGGTAGAACCTATTGCCCTGTTATATTCAAACCCTTGGGAGTTACTTCTATGTATTGCTTATATTGCTATGCTATGCTCGTAGACGTGGTTTGGGTTTGAGTGAAATTCATGTCAGATGTGAGATTGTTAATTAACGGTTCAACTTAAGGTGGCAACTTAATCATACAACTGGGTGGATTGAGGCACCTGGGGAACCCAGTGTTGTCTGTTTTTTTTGGAAATCCCGGGGTACCCGTGTGATCTTCCTATGGACCGCCACCCAGGCTCAAAGGGAACTGAGATGATTCATGCTAGAAACTTCCGTGTGCAGCCACAAGCTATTATGGTCTCTAGCATAGTTGAGTAAGTTACGTGAAGCTCTTGAAGAGGTAGATCAGCATGTAGTGGGTTTTGTAGGTTTGGTATGGTCTACCCGGAGTAGAGAGTTAACGTTTCTGAAAGACTGTGTCTCGGTCATCCGTTTCTCAAACACCATGTAGTGCGAGAAATCCAACGGAGGTGATCGAGTCTTGTGGGGAAAAGTGCGCAAACCTCTGCAGAGTGTAAAATCTAATCATGGTTAGCCGTGTCCCCGGTTATGGACAATTCTTGAGTATCTAGTACTTGGGTTATCACATGTATCTCACCATGCTTAATTAATATTGTTGGGATGTTAATTCACTTTAATTGGGATTGAGTTGGGGTTACCTTCTCAATGATGTTTCAACCACCATGATAGTAAAATTAAAATCTATTCCATTGTTGTAGGGAAAAATTGGCTTTTCGCAAAACTACAACCATACAGCTTTCCACCAGCCATATATGCATGTAGTGATAGCATTATTCTGTTTCTGCTCTACTGTGTTATATTGCCAGCATATTCCATGTGCTGACCCGTTTTCGGGCTGCAACGTATTATGTTGCAGACTTTTCAGATGAGGAGTAAGGTTCGTTAGGTCGTTGCCGTGCAGCTCAGCTATGCCGTTGGAGTTGATGGATTCACCTTATCTTCCAAGCCTTCCGCTGTTATCGCATTAGATGGCCTTAAGCTATATTATTGTAATAAGTTCTCTTTGGAGACATTCGATGTAATAGTGTGTGATTGCTACTCTGTTATAAATCCTTCGAGTACTGTGTGTGTCAGCATTACCGATCCAGGGATGACACTGAAGTACACAGACTTGACCATCTGAGGTCGGGTCGCTACATCATGTTTGCAATCCACACATGAACTGAGATATGCGTATCAAACAAGTTCACTAATTTGACTTTCAGCATGTTCATGGAGTACTATAATACAACACGCTACTCAATTGAGGTGTCCAATTTTGGATTTAGTCCACAATTTTGACCGGGTGAACGAACTATTTCATTGAATCGAGATATTTCATTTTGGGTTTGATTCCCGTTTTGAGTGGGTCAACTTTTTGTTAAATGTAAAAGCACATTAGTCCCAAGCATCATCGCACCATCTAAAAAAGAAGTGGAAAGCTAATAAATTTGATTCAAATCGACTTGGTAAGGTAGACGTGGATGCTCGTTCTCCCAAAATTTGAACGAATCACTAAACACCCTCTAATCACTACTAGGAAAAGGGCTATAGCCAATATGGATATTAATGGCGCACCATGTATGTGGTGCGCCACTGCTATATAGAAGTGGCGCACCAGGTACAGGTCCATTAGTGTCCTCATTACTAATGGCGCACCAGACACACGGTGCTCCATTACTAGGATTTTTTTATTTTTCCCAAACTTTTAATGGCGCACCAAGGCACAGTGCGCCATTACTAGTTTTAACTAGTAATGGCGCAGCACACAGTCTGTGCGCTAGAACTAACAATTTTTTTTTCAAAACTAGTAATGGCGCACCACAAACAAGGTGCGCCACTACTAACAATTATATATATATATATATATATATATATATATTATTTTTTTGCAAAACTAGTAATGGCGCACCCCTAACTGGTGCGCCATTAGTAAGGTTACTAATGGCGCATTTTTAGGAGGTGCGCCATTAGTAACCTGAGACAAGCTAGATATTTTGGACAGCCACACCTACCACACTCACTTTCCCCACTTCATTCTCTCCACCTCCTCCTCCAAGCTTGTCTCGGGTGCCTCCTCCTCCTCACCTCATTTGCACCATAGATTCACCCAAATTAAGTGGTTAAATTACCTTTTTGTGATAGGTAAGAAGGGGAAAGCTTTCTTTATGTTGTAGATCTACTTTTTTCTGCCTCCAACAACAACGTGCACATGCACTTTTTATGGTCTAGCTAGATCTATGTATGTTTGTGGTGTTGCATATGTTTGTGGTGTTGCATATATGTTTGTGTTTGCAGGTACCGGTATTTGAAATGCGATAGTTGCCAATATTTCGCCGGAATGTTGATTCATTTCCGTTTCGGCGAGAATTTGCCACTATGCATTCTTTTTGGTCCTATTTATAGGCAAAGTCATGCCAAATTTTTTCCTGGTTCTAAAATATCATTTTTCTCTATCCCGCAGGAAACCATGGTCCGCACGATGATCGAAGGCATCGTGAATAGGTTTTTGAGCTCCGCGAAGGCCGAGATGCTTCAAAAGAACAAGACGGAGATAAGATGTCTGTGTCGAAGATGAAAGCTGAAGAGCCTTATTGCGGACCCGGATTCCGGGCAGGTGCGGGACCACCTGCTCTTGCGTGGTTTCATGGATGGCTATCGGTGGCAAGGTGATGAAGATGATTATGAAGTCGTCCACGGGGCCGGGCAAGAAATGAGGAAGGGCAGCAAGACAACCACCGCGGCGAGGGCGGGCGAGAAGACGAAGAATCTCCAGGACATGATCACGATGGTGATGCAGTACACAGTCATCATGTTGAAGATGTCGGACATGACGATGAGGAAGATCAAGACGAAGGGCATGATCATGAAGATGAAGATGCCAGAGCAGACAACGATGGACCATCGATGTGCTGGGTGCAGGACCCTCATATTGAAGAGCCGCTTCTCAAGCAGACGGATAACACAAGAGCTGCCGCCCGAGAGAAAGCCAAGCTGGATCAACTGGAGATAGACGCGGTTACTCCATTGTATGAAGGATGCAGGCCCGAGCATACCCGCTTGAAAGTAAAGCTCATGGCTCTGGAGATGAAGGTAAAACACAAAATGACCGACGCATGCTTCGACGAGAACATGTCATTCTGGCACGAACGTCATCCCAAGGGGAACAAGTGCCCGACCAATTTCGAGGAGGCGAAGAAAATCGTGTGTCTTCTGGATTTACCACACGTGAAATACCATGTGTGCATGAACAATTGCATCATTTATCGGGATGAGCACGCGGAGTCTACCATATGTCCGGTGTGCGGCGTCACTCAATACAAGAAGAGGAAGAAAGCTCCTCGTTAAGTGGTGTGGTACTTTCGATCACTCCTCGTCTGCAGCGGTATTTCACGGACCCTAAGCTAGCAAAGCTCCTGCGTTGGCATGCGGATAGGGAGGAGAAGAAGCGAGAAGATGACCGAAATGATCCAGAGATAAATAAAAAAGACAAGATGCTGAGTCACCCTAAGGATGTGAGCCAGTGGCAAGCGTTGAACTTCGACCACCCAGAATTTGGGGACGATGCAAGGAACATCGTGCTGGGCGCGAGAACCAATGGAGTCAATCCGTTTGGCAGCCAGAGAAGCACACATAGCACCTGGCCTGTGTTTGTGTCGATGTACAACCTTCCCCCCTAGTTGTGCATGAAGAGGAAGTACATTCACATGAGTATGCTAATTGAAGGGCCGAAACAACCAGGGAACGACATCAATCTATATCTGGGGCTGCTGAAAGAGGAGCTAGACATGTTGTGGAAAATGCCAGCCAATACGTGGGACGCCGCAGAGAAAGAATATTTCCCTATGAGAGCCGCACTGCTCACGACGGTGCACGACTATCTCGGTTACGGATATGTCGCGGGGCAGGTGGTCCACGGATTTTCTGGATGCGTCAGGTGCATGGATGACACAACGTATCGCCAGCTAGATAGAGATCCTGGGTCTTCGAAAACCGTGTTCATGGGACATCTAAGGTGGTTTCGCGACGATGACCCATGGAGAAAACGCAAGGATCTATTCGATGGTGAAACCGAACCCCGAAGACGCCCGCATACGAGGAGCGGCGAGAAAATAGACGTGCTGTTGAAAAATTGGAAAGAATGCCCACTACCGAGAAAGAAGCAAAAGGCGCCAGAGCCGGGAAAGAAGCGAAAGGCGCCAGAGCCGCTGCTGAAGGTATGGAAAATGAGGTCTATGTTCTGGGACTTGCCGTACTGGAAGATCCACCGTGTGCCTCATAGCCTTGATGTCATGCATATCATGAAGAACGTGTGCAAGAGTCTGCTTGGTACCCTGCTCAACATGCCAGAGAGGACCAGAGATGGGTCGAAAGCAAGGGCAGACTTGAAATCAATGGGCATCAGGGAGGAGCTTCATGCTAATGATGATGATGATGAGGCGAAGCGGGACACGGAAAGTCATCTCAAAGGCAAAAAGGCAAAGAAGACCGGAAATTACTACCCTCCTGCATGCTTCACTTTAAGTCAGGAGGAGATCGAGCAGTTTTCCACCTGCCTCGTAGGAGTAAAACTTCCTTACGGTTGCGCGGGGAAGATAAGCAGATACCTAGACTCAATGAAGCAGAAGTTCAGCGGGATGATGTCCCACGACTATCACGTGCTGATGACGCAGATACTTCCAGTTGCAATATGTGGGATCATGGATGCGCACGTCCGTGAAACGCTATTTAGCCTATGCAACTTTTTTGACGTCATCTCTCGGAAGTCGGTTGGCGTGAGGCAACTCAGAAGGCTATAGGAAGAGACCGTGGTGATACTATGCGAGATTGAGATGTACTTCCTGCCTGCATTCTTCGATGTTATGGTGCATCTGCTGGTCCATATCAAGGAGGATATCATGCAACTCGGGCCGACGTTCCTGCACAGCATGATGCCGTTCGAAAGGATGAATGGTGTCATCAAAGGATACATTTGCAACATGTCACGCCCATAGGGAAGCATAGCCAAGGGCTTTCTGACCGAAGAGTGGATCTCCTACTGCACAAATTATCTAGGCATCGAGAACCCCGTTGGTCTGCCCGTCGACAGGCACCTCGACATGCTCGCTGGATGGGGTCACCGCGATGGTCACCGCGAAATGCCTGTCAACTTCGAGGGTCGACTCGCCGACTTTGAGAGAGCAAACCTAATCGCGCTACAACACATAGTCGTGGTCGATCCTTGGGTGGTAGAGCAAAAAACCTTTATTGAGAAGACGTACAATGACCGAGGCCAACAGAGGACGGACGGAGATATAATTAAAGAGCACAACTCATGTTTCACGCGTTGGTTCAAGGAGAAGCTTCTGTCGTACCCTTTACATGAGGATTCTTCCGCGGAAGAAAAACTCGTATTCGCCTTGTCACAGGGCGCCGAGCACAACCTGATGACCTATGAGGCATACGATATCAATGGATACACATTCTACACCGAGGACAAGGACATGAAGAGCGATGGTTATCAGAACTCTGGGGTAACGATGGAATCCTACACCGGTAACGACAAGGACAGATATTACGGAAGGATCGAGGAGATCTGGGAGCTAAGCTACGCTGGAGAGAAGGTCCCGATGTTCTGTGTCAGGTGGGCCAAGAGCGTCCTAAAAGAAGACCTGTATTTCACCACCATGGTTATACCCGAAGCCAAAATCCAAGACCGCGGGTGCAAACCTCACCGCGAAAAATGAGCCATGGGTACTGGCTTCCCAAGTGGACCAATGCTTCTTCATTACCGACCCGTCAAAGCCCAGTCGTGTTGTCATGAGGAGAGGCAAAAGGAAGATAATCGGAATGGATGGAGTCGCCAATGAGCAAGACTTCGACAAGTACGACGACCCAAAGATGGAACATGACGACAACGATGAAGTGCCATACACCACAAGAAGAAGAAGGAGCACCCTACCTAAAGGACGTCCGTTCAACAGAAGAACTCCATTTGCGAAAAAGAAGGGCAAGAAGATTGTGAAAAGATAGCTAGCTAAGATCGATTGTATTTAAATTGTAGTCTTCATTACTCGATTGTATTTCGACATATTGAAATGATATTTCTTCTGTTCTAGTCCTAAAGAATATTTATTTATGTTTATTCCGGTATACCAATTTTTTTATGTTTATTCTGGTATTGAATTTCTAACTCACAAAAAGTAATGAATTTGTTAATCTTTTTTGAACTGATGAATATTTTTAAATTTCATGGGCACATTTTGAATTCATGAATATTTTTTCAAATTTGGTGATATTTTTTCATATTCATAAATGTTTTCATATTCATAAGTATTGAATTTGTTTTTTCATATTCATAAACATTTTTTCAAATTTGATGATATTTTTTGAAAAAAAGTTAGTAATGGCGCACCGGGGAAGGTGCGCCATTGCTATCAAGGTACTTATGGCGCACCCCTAAGAGGTGCGCCATTGGTATACCAATTTTTATGATATTTTTTCAAATATTTTCAAATAACAAATTTGATGATATTTTCAAATAACAAATTTGATGATATTTTTCATATTCATAAATATTTTCAAATAACAAATTTGATGATATTTTTTCACATTCATAAATGTTTTCAAATTTGATCATCATTATCTAAAAAATTATTAGATGCAACTAAAAATAATATAAAAAGGTTAGTAATGGTGCATCGGGGGAAGGTGCGCCATTGCTATCACTATGTTTAGGGCGCACCCCTAGATGGTGCGCCATTGCTAACCCTCTCCCCACTAAAAAGGGCAAAGATAAAAAACACCGTCGATCCGAAATGCCCAATCCCCCGAGCCCTCGACCTGCTGCTCCGCCGCCGCCCCGACCCACTGCGCCGCCACCAGTCACCCCGCGCCGCACGGAGATGTCCAGGAGGACCGCCGTCGACTGCTTCTTCATCTACGGGCTCTCAATCGACCGGAGCTGCACTGTATCGTCGCCATCGCCGTCTTCCCCAACCTCAGCCGCCCTCGTCCACCTCGTTGCATCGCTCCGCCCCAGCAACCCCGACCTCCCAAGCTCGTCGTCAAGCACCTCGGTGAGGCTCTCGACCGATTTCCCCCTTCCCCCGTCGGGTTCGTTGTCGTAGCCGCCGTCACCGAGCTCCTGCGTTGCCTCGCCGTTGCGCTATCGCTGCAGTCGGCCGGCCCGTGCACACATGCATGTGCGTGTTGCCGCCCACGGCCGCGCTCGCCCTCTGCCAGCCGTGTTTCTTCCCTCACCTTGTTGCTGCTCCTCCCTCTTGCTTTACTCCTACTGCTCCTCCTCTCAACGTCTTGCTGCTGCTCTTCTCTGAAACCTCAAAACTGCTGTTGCTCCTCCTCTCCACTTCCCTCCTGCCGCACTTCTCTGAATCAGAATCCTTGCTGTCGCCCTCCTCTCTCTGTCAAATTTCTATGAATTTGAGAAGTGTACTGTTCAGTATTGTGTAATGTTCAGATTTTATATATTCTTGCAACCTATTAATTGTTCAGTTTCGATTCGTGTTTGTCTAGTGATTATGTGTTAATTTGTGAAACTGAATTTGTTACTCTGTTCTTTCATGGTAGAATTAGTTAAATTTTGTAAGTTGTGTACTGCACTTGCTGCATAACCGTGCTAGTTCAATTTGTAGTCTTTGTATTACCTATGTACCTGTACCTGTGATATATATATATATATGTTCGTGATATATATAAGGTATCTCCTGTCCTATATTTTTGTTTCTTCTCTCTGTCACATGTTAGATGAACATATGTGCTCTGGTGGTGGCCTGGACCTGCATCTGTTCTTGGTTGCTTTCCATTCTACAGCTCTTATACTGATTATCACAACAGTGCTTTTTTATCACATCACTACAGTGCAAAATATGGTGTTAATTCATAATCCTGGGTGCTAGTGGGTGTGTGTGTGTCTTGCTGCAGTTATTTATAATCCTGGGTGCTAGTGGGTGTGGGTGTGTGTCTTGCTGCAGTTCATATATGTGCTGCTATATATGTGTTGCTATGTCTTGATGCAGTTACTCATTGTTGTCATAGTTTCCTTGTTACTGCTATTTGGCCTACTCAATATTTGTTTTACTTGTTGTAGATACCTCATCTAAGGCCTAGATTGTGAAGAAGGTTTTGAAGATCCAGAAGACCAAGGAGAAGCAGCTATAAGGTCAGAGAATTACAGAGAGTGTGCTATGTTTTATGTATATAATCCTGCCTACTGCACCTATTTTTTGGGGCAGTGGCAAGATCCCAATATTGTGATGCTGCTGCTACTGTAGATCCCAAACTTGTGATGCTACTGCTACTGTAGATCCCAAACTTGTGATGCTGCTGCTACTTTTTTCTGTAGTTGTTTCTACTATAATGCTGCTGCTACTATTAAACCTGCTCAACTTCTGATGTGAAATGACCCCTTTCTCCTGAAACGTTGATTAATTTCCGTTTCGGTTGAGAATGGGGCACTCCTAGGTCAAGAAAATTAGCAAAGGTCATGCCCAATTTTTTGGACCTAGAAGGTGCCCGATTCTCAACGAAACAAAAATTAATCAACATTTATAGTTTGACCTAGAAGATGCCCAATTTGTTAACTCTAGTAGTGTACTCCTGTTAATATTGCAAACATATATAACTGGAAGTTTTGAGACTAATAATGCATTATAGTAGAATCAGCCGATATTTTTGTATTTATTTTAGATTACATGCTGAATAACCTAACAGCCATCGAAATCTAGTTTGAATCAGAAAAATGTGAGAAAATCCAATATCGATTGAGGCGGACAACTAGTTGTAGATGAGGAACGACATTTGAGTACCTAGTTGAAGTGTCTCATGGTGTTATATTTGCAAATGCAAGTGTTGAGATGTCTATTTTGTGTTAATCAGATAAAAAGATTAGGGTGTGCAGATAACAGTTAACTTAGTTAAGTCTGACAAATAAAGTTTGGATAAATACAGTTTGGACAGGTAGACAATTGTGAAACTTTGGATGCGAGATTTTTGACATATGGTGTCCCTTTATTCTTGCTGCATTAAACACATATGCTCAATTCATGTGTGGACAGACGAAACCATGAGTCGTTTATAGTTCAGGAAAAGAATGTTATCATTATTGTTTGGGGGGTTGAAATAATCTGTTTGTTGCACTTTGTGCACTTTCTTGTTGAAAACTGTTAAATGGAGATACTAGATTAGCTTTTTGAGGTATCCCATTAAATATTATTCATTACTACCCGCTCTTAAATTTTTTTGCACAACTAATATGCAACTGCCATAGGTGGCAATAGAGCCAAGTGATTAGGCCAAACTTAGAATTCTCCTTCCCTTTTCTGTCAGCACTTGCATGTCACTGTTGGCTTTTTTTTAACTATTGCGCCATACTTGATAGGGTATATTATTAGAAGATACCCATATATATTAGTCAACCTAGGGTGCCTCGGCATCGATAAACCCTAAATGATGAAAACTTAACTTAGCATTTAGGGTGCCTCAGCGTCGACAAACCCTAAATGATAAAACCTTGGCTTTTAGGGTGCCTCGGTGTCGATAAAAACATAAATGATGAAAGGTTAGGCTTTTAGGGTGCCTCGGCGTCGACAAAACCTAAATGATAAAAGCATAGCTTTTAGGATGCCTCAGTGTCGACAAACCCTAAATGATGAGACCAACTTTTTGGCAACATTCCTCGAGAATTAGGTTATTTGGTCAACTTAGAGATCTTGTTCCTTGACAATAACCAACTTTTTGACCAAACTTTTTTCCTATTTAGAGCGAAACATGGCCCACAACAATGAGGCCGGTGGTTCGGGCGGCAAGGCATTCTGGGAGCTGTCCCAGGAGATGGAGGAAGAACCTCACCGCTATGAGGACGCCGTGGAAGACACCGATCCTGACTACACAACCCCTAGTGGCGTCGGGGATGACACCACTGATGGTGCCGCCGAGGATGCCACCACTAATGATGCCAGCGCACGCACAGATGGCAGCCAACCGAAGAGGCAATGGAAGGACCGACGCCCGAACGTGCTCGGCACCGTCAAGGAGGAATATATTGAAGTGTCCTCCGAGGGGCATCCAACAGCGCCCCTAGAAATAGTCAAGGGGTACGGGGGCCTGCTCGGGTGCATTCTCCGGCGCACCGTCTCGATCAACACTGAGAACCTAAGGCATCGTGACCGAGGGAATTTGCGCAACCTCCTCTTCACGAAGCTGCACGAATGATACAAGTTCCCCGGTGACTTCGCAAACACATCCCTCTCAGGGAATAAAGTGAACAGTGCCACCCTCACAAAGATGAGCACGGCCCTGGCTACTTGGAGAGCTCTGGTGAAGAGAATGATTGAAAAAGGCGATAGTTATGAGAAGATCAAGGAGAAACGTCCTTCGATCAGCGAAGATGACTACTTGGAGTTCAAGATCAAGTGCGAGAGCGATGCAACCGTGGAATCAAGTCAGTGGGGGAAAGAGATGCGGGACTTGAACTTAGGGGTCCACAAGCTCGGTCCCGGCGGTTATAGAGTGGCGGAACCTATATGGGACAAGGAGGACGTGGAGCGTGCCGAGCAAGGCCTACCGCCCCTCTTCGAGAAATACCATGACAAGCAGACCAGGAACTATGTCAGGGCCCGGTACAAGGTGGACCCGGTAACCAAGGAGCTTACCATGAATCGGAAGACCAAGGCGCTTGAGCGTGTTCTGGTAAGGAATACACCCCCGCGTAATTAGCTCCATATGGTTGCATTCTAATTAATGAAGCCAATTTTCTAAATGGTTCACGTTCCTTCCGCAGGAAACTGAAAGCAGTAGTGCGGGGTAGTCTCAGAGCTCCCCTTTCGACACCCCTTTAAATAGGGCGTTGAACGTAATGAAAAACAAGGATAAGCTCAGTAAGCCGTCGTCGGCTGGTCGTGTGTCCGGCAAAGGCTTGTCCACGAAATGGTCGGAGTACTATACCGCTGGGCGAAAGGAGAGAAAGACCAGCTCGGAAAGCCAGGAGCGCGAGGTTCAACAACTCAAGGCACAAGTGGTGCGGATTCCAGAGATCGTCAAAGCGCAAGTGCGAGACCAACTGGGAGCGACGATCACCGCCATTATGCCTACCTTGGTTTCTGGGCTGCAGGCGTGGACTGCGGGCGGCCAATAGGGGCCGCTCCCGATTCCCAGCTTCACGGGCAGAAACTCGCGCGATGCGCCGGCGGCGCCATTGGTGTCTCCGGCGGAGGCGGCATTGGTGTCTCCCGCGGTGGTGCCGGCATTGTAGCTTAATACACCCGGGGTGTGGTAAGAATACGTCGGCCGGCACCTCGGCAGCAAGTGTCCCCTCCTTCACTTGCATGCCCGCCGTTGGCGGTGCCTCGACATTAGCCGAGCTCGACACCATCACGGTAACTAATTAAGCCTCTCGGCCGATGACTTCATCTCCTTGCCTTTGACTGGGCTTCCCTGACGCCCTACATGTTTTCGCAGGGCGCCGCCGATGTTCCGTGCACTCTCCTGCACTTCGTGAACGATGAGTTGGTCGATGTCACTAAGGGCAGAATGGTTCAACCGGGTAGCCGCGTGTTCCACGGTAATTAGATGCCACCCACCGTTTATAGGGTTCAACTGGTTCAGGTGCTGCCGGGCTTCGACAACATGTTACCTCCGTATCGACCCCATGGGGCTGACGAAGATGACGTTATGACCCTCAGCGCCTGCATAAACTGGCCCATGCTTTGGCCGAAGAGCCAGATTCGTTTGGGGGTGGGGGACACCACCCCATAGACAACACCGCCAGTCGTGCTGGCGCCAAGCCATGGCAAGACCCCCGCAACGCTACCGGACATGCCGGACATGGATATGGCACAGGATCCGGACATGCATATGGCACAGGATCCGGACGACGACAACGGCGGTACATTTACCAACGTTGATAAGTACTTCAACGAACATGGGTACGGTGACGAATTCTTGGGGCCTCCTTCTCAAGAACCCAATCCTGCAAAAGACGATCTAGCTGGTACCGCGGAGAAACCCAGTTGCAACAGGCGTCTTCTGGCGTTCAGTTCTCAGGAGACGCCTCCAGCTGCCGCCTTCACTGAGCCTCAGATAGCCAAGGTGAAAAATATTATCAGCCCCAACAAACTCAAGAAGGCTGTCTGTGAGCAGAACTCGATCCCATTACAGCAGAAGAAGAAGGGACGGAAAAGAAAGACTAACAAGGGTGCGAGCTAGCCGGCACCGAGTACGATCCGTGCTCAGGACGGGCCACCTTCACCTAAGGATATCTCGAGGAGGGTGCATGTGGCGGGTAGGCCGATGCTACTGACTAATCTGCTCAATGCTGCAACCGGTGCTATGCGTAGTCTGCATGACAGTGTTCTTTCTTTGGAGAAGCGACATCTCTGAGAGAATGATGTGGCATACCCGGTTTTCGTGGCCAAGGTGCCAGAGGGCAAGGGCTTTGTGGATAGCGCCATCGGGGGTATGATTGTCCTGCGGTTTGATGACATCTTCGCTATGTTTAACCTTCAACTACTACACTACAACTTTGTTCGGCTATTTTCGCTGAGTATGGGGATGCAGATCATTAGAGACAAGACCCGGACATCGTGATAGTCGACCCCTTCTACATGCGTGCCAAGATCTTGGGCAGCGCTGGGGACCGGCAAGTCGCGAGTTCATACCTCGAAGGCGTCATTCTGGCAAACCCATATAAGGATAACTTCCTCGTGCCTTACTTTCCCGAGTAAGTCATCCCCTCACCGCCCCGTAACATATGATTTCTTAGATTTCGATCGTTCTTTTTTTTCTAACATTCCGTGTTTTCTGCAGTGACACACATTGCACACTCATCCTCTTAAGCCCGAAATATTCCCTGGCCACGTATTTCGACTCGGACCGTCAATCGAAGAAAGACTATACAAACATCAAGAAAGTTCTTGATGATGTTCTCCCTGGCTACGCCAGATCTGGAGGCACCTTCACTAGGCCAATTCACAGGTATGGCAAGCACGTGTTTGCCCACAATACGACGTTCCCCTGCGTCAAGCAGCCGCTTGGCGGTCAGAAGGATGCCTACTACACCCTCCATCACATGCGGGCGATCGTACGGGACCATAATCACCTTCTGCTACCAAATAATCTCAAAGATTGGGCCGCAAGCTTGTCGACAATCCAGGACGCGGACATCAGACAAAAATTCTTTCGCATCCAGTCGGAGTGCGGAAATCATCCATCAGGATGTCCTTCATACCTCGGGGCAGTTCTACCTCAGATATCAACCGTCCAACAGTGAGATAGAAACAACGCTACAAATGCAGGCTGACAACGCCCGCGATTTCATGACCATCATGATAGACGGCGGCTTCATCCACGCTTCGGTCCCTGAGTTGAGTCAAAAGTAGTGATGCTATGTGTAGTTCTGAAATATAGATTAGCTCATGTTGTAATTAAACTTTAATGAACTTGTATGTCTCTTAGGTTTGGACAGTCGTTCAACTTATATGTAATCGATGCTATTTATTAGTAGGACCATGAATCATGCTATTAATGTCTTGATTTTCTATTCCGATCCTTTTGTTGCATACTTATATATTGCTTATATATTGTCTGTGAATTGCTACTAACGTTCTATTTGGCTAGTGCATAGAGATGCCGTATATGTCATGTACAAGGGTAAGGTTCCCGGAGTCTACGACAACTGGGACGAGTGTTGGAGACAGGTTCACCATTTCAGCGGTAACAGTTACAAATGGTACACCACTAGGGCGGAGGTAGAAGCTAGATACACGCGCTATCTAGCGGGAGAGAGGAGGGAGCGGAGGAGGAACCGGATGAAGACCAGTTTCATCGCGATGATGCTCATCGTGATGACCGCAGCTCTCTTCTATGTGATGGTAGTTTAGATGATCGACATCGAATTGTAATGTGAAGACAAACTCGCTACTCCCGGTCTCGAGACTCGTAATGTTCTAAATTTGTTCGGTCTTTTGAATTCGGAGACTAATATGATGAATTGTATCCGGAGATTAATCTTCTATTGTATTTGATGAATCTGCTGTTTATATGTTGCGTTGTCTATATTCTGTGTAGTAATATATTTTGTAACCTGTGCAAATATCAGAAAAGAAAAAAAATCCTAATATTCATACTAGTGGCGCACCATACAGCACATTAGTGGCGCACTGCAATAAACACACTAGTGGCGCATTATCAGTTAGTGCGCCATTAGTAACCCAGAGCACAAGGTAAATATGGCCCCTGGGAGGCATACTAATGGCGTACCGTGTGACTTACTAATGGCGCACTGCCTGGTGCACCACTATAGTCTGGTATACTAATGGCGCACCAGGGGTGCGCCATTAGTATATGTTACTAGTGGCGTGATGATAGTGGCGCACCTGTAGTGCACCATTAATGGCCAAAACAGGTGCGCCACTAATAAGCTTTTTCCTAGTAGTGACTCGCTGGAATTCACGCGAGCAAAAAAATGGGAGACGCAAAATTACCGGCCTATGTGCGACACGCATCAATTAACCCGTTGTACATCGAGGGTAGGTTTGTAACTTCATCCAAGCGTGCCCCCTCCTCGGCCTAAATGGCAGGCGTCGAATAATTCATAAACCATGGGCGACAAAACACCCTCTCCTCGGCCAAAATCACTCGCACCAAATATTACAAAACACACCCTCCTTGGCTGAAATCGCCGGCACCCACTATTTCAAAACACGCCCTCCTCGCCCGAAATCACTCACGCCCACTATTTCAAAACACGCCATCCTCGCCTGAAATCAGTGGCGCCCACTATTTGGGAGAAGCAAAGTTACCCTACTATCCTCGACCCTCAAGACACAAACCCAAGCACATAAGCCAAAAGGCAGGGGTAGAACTGTAACTTCCCCCACATTTCAGACAAATGCGTCCATAAGACATGGTTCACCTTCCCAATTCCCCATTCATACAGCATGGGCGCCAAATCACCTTCTCCCCACCCGCGAAACCTCAGCCCCTCCTCTGTGGCGCCCCCACCGCACCAAACTCACCGCCATCCTCCTCCCCTATGCCGGAGCCACTGTTCGTTTGCCGTCGTGCACTGGGCCGTGTGCCTCTTACTCCGTGCTACCGGAGCTGCCTCAACGACGACCACATGAACCATACCGGAGCCAATTCACTTGTGTCGTTGTGCATGGAGCCAGAGCTGCTCCAACTTTGGACGCGTCCAGGGCCCTGGCGCTGCTTCCCCGTAGCCGCCGACCATCATGACATATCTGCTTTCCTGCCACGGAGAGCCACTGCAACCACGTCGGCCTCACCGACTCGGCAGCTGGAGCTGCCTACTTCACCGGGCTGCAAGATAGGTCATACACTTAGCTTAAATCACTTTATTAGGCGTCAATCGCCTGGATTTTTATTCTGGGCTAGTCGATTCCCAATGGGAAGCAGCACCCCACGAGGCGGCGGAGCTCCTAGCCGGCCGGTTAGCTAGGGCAGTAGTGCCTCGGTGTCTGTCGTAGGGGTCCGGGGGCGCAAGTTTGCCACGGAAGCAGCACTTAGGTGGCTATCTTACAATTGCGTGGGTTGAAGGTACTGCCGCCGACAGATCTGGATGATAGTGAGTCTTTGTGGTTTGGTCGGGGGCGGCGCAACCATGGTAGTGCGGTGGGGTGATGTCTACTACACAACTTGTTCTTGTAGACTCGTGTCGGGCCTCCAAGCACAGAGTTTTGTAGGATAGTAGCAATTTTCCCTCAAGTGGTTGACCTAAGGTTTATCAATCCGTGGGACGCATATGATGAAGATGGTCTCTCTCAAACAACCCCGCAACCAAATAACAAAAAGTCACTTGTGTCCCCAACACACCAAATACAATGGTAATTTGTATAGGTGCACTAGTTCGGAGAAGAGATGGTAATAAAAGCGTAGTATGATAGTAGATATTGATTTTTGTAACAGGAACAATAAAAAATAGCAAGGTAGCAATTGATAAAACGAAGCACAAACGGTATTGCAATGCTTGAAAATGAGGCCTAGGGTCCGTACTTTCGCTAGTGCAATCTCTCAACAATGCTAATATAATTGGATCATATAATCATCCCTCAACGTGCGATGAAGAATCACACCAAAGTTCCTATCTAGCAGAGAACATAAGAAGAAATTGTTTGTAGGGTACGAAACCACCTCAAAGCTATTCTTTCTGATCAATCTATCCTAGAGTTCGTACTAAAATAACACCAAGCTATTCTTTCCGATCGATCTAACCAAGAGTTGATACTAAAATAACACCAACGATACACATCAACCAACTCTAATGTCACCTAGATACTCCAATGTCACCGCGAGTATCGGTGAGTTGATTATACGATATGCATCAAACAGTTTCAGATTCATAATACTCAATCCAAGACAAAGAACTTCAAAGAGTGCCCCAAGATTTCTACCAGAGAAAGAAAGACGAGAACGTGCATCAATCCCTATGCATAGATTACCCCAATTGCAATGTCACCTCGGGAATCCGCGAGTAAATGCCAGAACACATATCAAGTGAATCAATATGATACCCCATTGTCACCACGGGTATCCATAGCAAGACATACATCAAGTGCTCTCAAATCCATAAAAGTATTCAATCCAATAAAAAGAAATATCAAAGGGAAAACTCAATTCACAGCAAGATAGAGAGGGGTAAACACCATATGATCCAACTATATTAATAAAGCATGCGATACATCAAGATTGTGACATCTCAAGAACACGAGAGAGAGAGAGATTAAACACATAGCTACTGGTACAAACCCTCAGCCCCGAGGGTGGACTACTCCCTCCTCATCATGGTGGCTGCCGGGATGATGAAGATGGCCACCGGTTATGATTTCCCCCTCTGGCAGGGTTCCAGAACGGGGTCTAGATTGGTTTTTCGTGGCTATAGAGGCTTCGACGGCGGAACTTCTAATCTAGGTTTATTTCTAATGGTTTCTCTATTTATAAGATTTTTCATCATTGGAATCACGCGAAGATGGGCCTCGAGGTGACCACAACCTGCTGGGGCAAGCCAGGCCCCTCTGGAGCGCCCTAGTGGGTTTTGCCCACCTCGTGGCTCTTCTGGCCCTCCCACGAAGCTTTTGGTGCCTCTTTTATTCCAAAAAAATCATCAAAAAGTTTTGTTGCATTTGGGGAACTTTTATTTCTGCACAAAAAACAACACCACGGTAGTTTTGCTGAAAACAGCGTCAGTCCGAGTTAGTTCCATCCAAATCATACCAAAACCATATAAAATTGTTGTAAACATGGCATGCATACTTCATAAATTATAGATACTTTGCAGATGTATCAGCATCCCCAAGCTTAATTCCTACTCGTCCTCGAGTAGGTAAATGATAAAAGAAATAATTTATGAAGTGTGAATTCTAGCAAAGTGCATAAGTTTGATCAATGATAATTTCAATTACTTTTCCTAGCATCATAACAACAATTCTTTCTCATAAAACTCATCATGATAAAGTAGCAATTGAAAATGGAAATTTTTGTTGTGGAATGCTACCTATCATATTCATCATATACTCTTTCTTTTGTAGCATGGACATTTGGACTTGAATGATCCAAAGGAATAGTCTATAATTTGACATGAAGACATCAATACTCAAGCATACTAACCATGTCTTTCAAAATATCAACGCTAAAGAAAGCTATCTATAGCCCGTTATGCTCAAATATTGATCCATTCATGAAACACACTCGAATATTAGCTACATCCAACGCTAAAGAATACTCTCATGTAGGTGCTTTATAAGATAAGATGGAGACTCAAATAAAAATTAAAACTTCATAAAGTAAATGGATAGGCCCTTCATAGAGGGAAGTAGAGATTTGTAGAGGTGCAAGAGCTCAAAGCTTAAATTGAGTGATAAAATATTTTGAGAGGCATACTTTTCCCGTCAACAAAAACGACCGACAAATCCCAACACTTTCCATGCTAGATACATCATAGGCGGTTCCCAAATAGAAAATAAAGTTTATTCCTTTTTCCACCATTCTTTCACAATATATGGCTAGCCGTATCCACGGGTGCCTTCCATACCAACACTTCCCAAGGAATTTATTATTGAACAACATGAATATTTTTGTGCATTTCGGGACTGGGCATCCCTATTACCTTTGCCACACTCTCGTGCAATGACAAGTGAGTAAAGAATCATCTTGAGAATAATGCATCTAGCATGGTAAATATTGGCCACCCCTGCCGCTTCATGAGTGGTACGGGCACACAAAAAGGAAATTCATTTTGAAATTATAGTTGGCACATAGAAGTTTACTTAGAATGGCACGGAAATACCACATGTAGGTAGGTATGGTGGACTCATATGGCAAAACTTGGTTTAAGGATTTTGGATGCACAAGTAGTATTTCTACTTACTACAAGTGGAGTCTAGCAAAAAGATTGAGAAGCAACCAACCAAGAAACGAAGATTCACATAAATGAGCATTAGGCATAACTAACACCGAATAATGCACCACAAGTAGGATATAACTTCATTGCATAACTATTGACTTTTGTGCTTGCATAGGGAATCACAAACCTTAGCACCAATATTCCAACTAAAGCACAATTACTCACCAACATGACTCACATATTATTATCTCCATATCGCCAAACTGTTGCAAGGAATCAAACTTATCATATCCAATGATCTACATGAGAGTTTTTATTATATCCTTCTTGAATATCCATCACTTTGGGACTAAATTTATATATTACCATTGCTACTTACAAGCTCTCAAATAAATTTAAGTGAAGCACGAGAGCATAAGTATTTCTTCAAAATTTTCAAATCTCAAAATAATATAAGTGAAGCATGAGAGTAAATGACAAACTACTCCAAAAAGATATAAGTGAAGATCAAATGGTAGTTAAGTAAATGGGTAGCCATTTGAGGACTCTCTCTTATTTAAAAACCTTCAGATCTAACTATTTTATTAAAATAGAAAGGAAACCAAAATAAAATGACATTCCAAGAATAGCACACATCATGTGAAGAAGCAAAAACTTAGGCTCAACCGAGGCTAACCGATAATTGTTGATGAAGAAAGGTGGAATGCCTACTGTTGGTGTCAAAACCGGCAGATCTCGGGCAGGGGGTCCGAACTGTGCGTCTAAGGATCGATGGTAATAGGAGACAGGGGACACGATGTTTACCCAGGTTCGGGCCCTCTTAATGGAGGTAATACCCTACTTCCTGCTTGATTGACTTTGATGAGTATAGGGGTTACAAGAGTTGATCTACCTCGAGATCGTATGTTGTGGTCTAAACCCTACAGGTATGATGAGTAATGTCATAATAATCTACCGACTAGCCTGGCCTCAGCTTATATAATGTACCAGAGGCCTAGGATAACAAGAGTCCTAGTTGAATACGCCTGTGGAGAGGAGTCCTTGTCTTGATCACCAAGTCTTGTGGAATCTTCCTCGTGTATACATCGGCTGTCCGAACTTGCCAATGAGCATACGGCCATGGGGGTCCTCAGCCCAATCCAACTGATTGGGATATGACATGGTGAGTACCCCCTAGTCCAGGACACCGTCAGTAGCCCCCTGAACCGGTCTTCAAGTTGGGGACGCTCCTCGATTCTTCCGAACTGCTCTTCATCTTCGGCCATCGGTCTTGAAAACTGGTTCAACAAATCTTCTCATCTTCGATCTTGAGGATCGCCGAAGTAAATCCGAAGAGTTTACACGTCGGGTATCCGAGGAGCCCCTTTAAGTTCTCGGCCTTTATCAACGCCTTGTTATTTTTATGCCACACCTCTGGTTTGAAGTTGTTCCCGGGCGGCAGCGTCCTCTTGCGTCCGAGCTCCCACGCCGGACTGCATTCGAGGTATCTTTTGCAGCCGAGCACCAACGCCGGACTGCTTCTGAGCTCCAACGCCGGAATGTATTCGAGATCCAACGCTGGACTGTATCCGAGCTCCAACGCCGGACTATATCCAAGTGTCATAAATCACCTTGGTTCAAAAAAGTTGAAGGAGTTTAGCCGAGCTTAATGCCGGAAATGCCCTCTATGGAGCCAGCCACTAGCGCCTGAGCTTTATGCCGGACTGCTTCCGAGGTGGTGCACCACCCCGACCGTGGGCCAATTTTTTGTCTATTTTTTTAATTGGTGCAATTTATTCTCTGCCGAGATATATAGCCAGTAGCCCTCAAGGTGTGTATCGGTCTAAAACCCGAGATGCACCTGAAGATTGACATAAGACCGCTGATCCCAGTAGCCCCTGAGACTCAGGTTGATTCAAAAAATCGGCCTAAGGATCAACTCTTAGCTCGGCGGAATACTTCGGGACACAAAAGGCAGTGTGCAAATTCCTCGAGACTCAGGTTGGGTGCGGCCGACCAACCTGAGGATCATAATATCCTCAAAAGCTATATTGCACTTTAAATTTTCTACATTGGATTGTCAATGCAGTAGCCCCCGAGACACTGGTCGGGTGACAACACCAGATCAGGGGATCGATACGCCCCTTTCAATATTAGTGAATGATAAGCCCGAAGCCCAGTAGCCCCCGAGCCTTAATGTGGGCACGGGTGGCCGAATTAAGGATCGATATCCAGAATAAAACCACAAATTATGTGTAATGATTCTACGTATCCAAGTACTTTATATCATTAATGCTCGGATCCGCATTGTACAAAACTTTGTTGACCGACCATCGGCTTAAACCTCCTTGGCCGGAAGCCGGGGAGTGTTTGTCCTACTTTATAAAGCCGTTATAAGGGCAAATATTTATGGAAAACAAGGCAATCCGGCGATACGGTTTTATAAACAAAGGTACGCGGAGAGATATGTTATACTCCCTCTGTTCCTTGATATAAGGTGTATAGATTTTTGAGAAAAAGTCTGAAATATTAGACGTATTGCGTTGCACCACTCGTTTGGATAATGTTTTTAGGGATTTGATTACATTTCCTTATATTAGGCAAGCTCCTCTATTTCTCATGTCAATTAGTCAGGTGTAATCTCGCCCAAAACTTGGGAAATTTTCCCTCCGCATGCGTTCTTTAATTTCCGTGCCAAAAACTGTACACCCTATATCAAGGAATGGAGGGAGTATTACTTAATGTAAGAAACATCTTCCAAGGAAAATAGTCCCGCTATCGGTTCCTTTCTTTGGGTCGTCATGCTTATCATGATCATGAAACCTCACCTCCGATCAATGTGGGAGGAAAATATTGAGGATTTAGCTTGGGGAAAGTTCCCAAACTCTATGGTATTAATGAACCAAAAATTTTAATTCCATCATTGCCGACCAATGTGATCCTTTAAGATCGCTAGCTCTCGGCTTCACCCAGTTTGCCAAAAATCTTAAGTAAAATTGATGCATATTTATGGCTTTATAACGATGATTTTTTTGATAGAAAGACTGTAAGGGAACCCCCTACAGTATAGTTGATGCAACGAAACCAAATTGCAAGTACCGTGCCTTGAACCTGGGTGGGTGGGAAGGCATCAGCCCCTTCCCACCATTAGGCTATGCCTTAGTCTGCCTTTATAACGATGATTACGGAAGGCAGCCCTTGTATATTAAATACAAATGAAGATGATATGTTTATTTTGACTCCGTTGCGACCGTTTATCAGTTGAAAGTGGCCCATCGTCGGCTTCTACCCCTTTGTAGGTACTACGCATGGTGTCTCCGCAATAACAAGACAACCCTTAGCTGGTGTCTCGGTGCCTGAAGGCGGTTGTGTTAGCGGAAACGAGGCAATCAGATATGCGGGCTTTATAACTTTCACTTAGTCATAGGAGCTTTAAACTGGGGAAGCTAGCTATGAGCCCCTGGTTAGTGTTCAGCGACATCCGAGGCCAAGCCGTAAACACTTTGGCCAATGTTATGAACGGCCCGTCATTTAACACAGTCATCGGATCGCTGACCAGTTTACGCTTATTGTGACAGTCAATTTTCGGCTTTCTCCACTGAGGTGCTTAACCATGTTAGATGGAAGCACAATCGCAGTGGTTCTCCCTTTGCACACCTGGCCGAACAAAGCGGAACGTAGGAGGCAAGCGTAGGAGCCGGGAAACCCAACTATTGACCGAAGACACAATTCGAAACCGACGCATATTTAGCAATATCCGAGAATGTTTTTGCCGAATCTCTAAAGGTGTCCAGCATTGCACTGCGAGACTTGTGCTGAAAACACACAAATAGTTTAAAAGTGCCATAAGCTTGGAAAACCAGAAAACGTCAGTAAAAACTTGACGTCCGAACAAGATCAAGTGTTCGGTGCCAATCTGAAAATTGGAAAAAAAAAATTGTTCTTCTGTCGTGATTTAACATGACACATCCGATCTCAAGACTTCAAGAGGGTCATCCTATGGCTTCAAGCTCCTTAATCCAAAGGCTGAGTACTTCTCCGAGGTCAGTTTAGCAAACTAAACTCGAGCGGTTTTTAGATAGAAGACATGCTATCCGGCTATTGACCATACACTCGAGTCGAAAAAAGGAGCGGTAGAAAAAGACTTTGCAACGACCAAGAAGAAAACACATTTACTATAAAGCAGCTCATATAAATTTTAAGAGGCCCCAAGTGACTTGGGTAAAAGAATTTTATGTATAATGATTGTATGTACCGATGTACTAATATCATATCTGTGTTCACCCGAACTTTAAACGCGTCTTAACCGACCATCGGCTTCTCCCTCTTCGGTCAAGGATCGAAAAGTGTCATGTACTCCACCTGTCGAAAGCATCGACGGTGTTTCCGATAACCAGGCAATCAGGCCATAAGGCTATAACAAACAAAGTGCGCTCAGGGAACTTAAGCTATATTATTGACGAAGTGTAAGAAGCATCTTCGAAGAAAATAGTACCTCCACCGATACCTTTCTTCAGTTGCTCATTATTACTATGAGACTTGTGCAATAGATTTTTTGTACTCATGAGTTCCGGTGTGTGCCGACCATTATTGAAAACAAAAAGAGCGCTAGCTTTCGGCTTTACCCAATCTAAGGTACTAACTCGGATGACCCGGTAGTAACAATCGCAGAGGTGCTCCCTTTACCACCTAGCTGAACAATCAGGAACGTAGGGGTAAGCACAGGAGCCAGGCAACCCAGCTTGCGAAACACTTAAGTCAACATGGTGCATATTGTGGCGTAATACACGAACAAGGAACGAAGCCGTACAAGTATAATCATATGCAAGAGGAAAGGCTTCATAAAGGAAGCCCCCAAGTAAACGGGGTATTTGAATTTGCTTGCAACAAACAAGGTTTTAACAAAGAAAGTTTTTCGCAACTGACTTTTTGTCAAAAAAGCATAATGCTTGGTCGAAGCAAACGAAATTTAAAACTAAAGGTTTTTAAGCATGGAAGCGACTTAGCTGGTTAATGTGCTCGGTGTCGATGCATGGCCCGAGCTTACAGCAGGACAAGGTCCCAGCCCTCATGCCGGTCCTGAGGTGGCGGAGCGAAGAGCTTGGCACTCCGAAGTGGCGACATGGCACGGCCAATGCAGGCCAGCAGTGTGACACCGAAGTCCTCGGCGTGGCTTAATGAAGTAATGACGAAGCCCTCGATCCAGCCGAGGTGACGTGGTACGTCGGTACACCGAGGTGACAGCGCTGCCAGACCCGGATCCTTTACCTGTACACAGAAAATAGTGCAAGCTGGAGATAATAGGAATAATAAAAATTGTTGCATAATTAATAATTTACGCAAAGTGAGTAATAAAAGAAATATGGCCCGTGTGCCGAACACTCGATGAGGTAGAGCTCTCTCAGCGATGCCGAAGTCCGTGAGGCAACCGAACATGTCGGTATGGCTATTCGACCAACAAGGTGATCACGCGAGCCGATTGGGACAACGACGCCGGCTTACCAAAGTGACTGCGTGACATAGTCAAAGTCGATCACCTACACACATAAATAGTGCAGTCCAAAAAGGATAATTGCTTTTCACAAAAATAATTTATTGAAAGAGATGTGGCATGGCGCCAAAGTCATGTCGATGCAGAGCATCGGCGTGACATGGTGACGGTGTGGCCAAGCCTGAATTCGCAGGCCGGTCTAAGTTCCGGATGCGGCATTCGCCGAACTGTATACGGAAACTGACCAAGCCTGAATATCGGGAGCGTAAGTATGCTTACGGATTGGAGGGATCAGATTTTCCGATTCATGGATTGGTGCGGCTATTTGCTTGTTATGACTGTCATATTGGGCCTGATAATGAGACAAGTCTGCTTCCTCAGCCAGTTGACAAGCTAGCGGACATACCTCCCGGTTTATTGCTCATAAATCCACTTCACCAAATTCTGACCCGTCTTCCTTCAAGCTGGGATAGCCCTCAGCCGCTTCAATAGGATCAAAATCCAGCACCCAGGCTTTTGCCCAGATTAAGGCATTGATTGCACTGGTTCGAGCAGCAGATTTCTTTAGCTCTTCAACCCGGGCAGGAAGCACTGACAGTTTCATCAAAGTATCTTGAATCAAAGTGGGCGCCGGTTTGTTATGAGACGCGGTACATATGATCCGCTGGGCACCAGCATACAATTGTTCAACCAATGTATAGGCGGCTTTGAATTTCTTCCGCACATCTGACCCCAAGTGACCAATGCATGTCCCTGAAATACCATAAAGGGTTAATAAACCGGCGACTCTGTAAGAAGCAGAGCCAATTCAGAAGGCAAGCTGGCTTACCAAAGATAGCAGTGGTCATGGCATGAACGTGCCGCTTTATGCTGGTCAGTTCATCCGTCACTGGTTTTAGTGCAGCCTCGGCATCCTCTGCTCGTTTGATCAAAGCGGACTTTTCAATGGCCCAATCCGCCCGTTTCTTCTTGAAGTTCTCCTTAAGTTGTTCCATGGCGCTTAAAGCACTGGCCAATTTCTCTTTTGCTTTGGAGGTTTCAGCCTGTTGGGTTTTCAGGTTTTCTTGAAGATCGATGACTTGGTTTTCTTTCGTCTTCAGCTCCGCCTGTAGGCATACAGATATATGTTTCAACAAATCGGTAGAAGGATTCAAGTACCAACCACATAACAAGTTATGCTCTTAGCACTTGGTGGCTAATGCATATTCGATCTTCATCTTTCAATTGTTTACAAAGTCCCAAGATCAATACAAGCATTCAACTTGGCACTTGGGGGCTAATGGCTATTTGATCATATATATTCTGATGCGGCAGTTTCAATTACTTAAAGTACCGGTTTAACTACGCTAAGTTGAACCGGCCCTTGGGGGCTACATCAGCAAATTTCAAAGCATCAAGATTTATATTATTAAGTCCCAGTTTGAAAGAATATTTCAAACCGGCCCTTGGGGGCTAGGAGAGTCAGCAAGAATGGAAGCATACAAGCAGGAAGGAGCATATGGAAGTTACCTCATATTTATCTTTCATCATATTAACCAGACCGGCTTCGTAGTCATGGCTGGTATACAGCCGGTTCAGATAGCCGGAATGGATATCTTGGGCGTTCAGAGCAGCGTAAATCATCAGATCAGTGTTCCACTTGCCTTTGCCAAAAGCAGCAAATTCTTCCTTGGCAGAATGTTCGGATAAAGCGACAGGATTGCTTGGCTCAGTATGGCCAGTGCCAGTAATGACAACCTCATCATCCTGGGTACCGCCGGTTTGCACTGGAGCTGTTGGCTTGTCAGTAGGTTTTGCTGGACCGGTGGAGCTTTCAATCTGGATGGAACCTGTGGGCTGATGGATAGGACCTGAGGTATCAGTAGGTCTCTCTTCAGCAATAAGATCATCATCTGGCTGCGGTGGATCATTGGGAATATCCTCAGGAATAGCCGCTTCAAGATTGGGTGTCTTTCCTGGTTCAAGAATGACATCTTCTTCGGCCGCTTTGTCCAGGCGGGCCTTCTTGCTTGGCCTAGGTTTGGCCCTGAGAAGAATAACAAAATTAAATACAGCATATGTTCTAAGGCAATGTACTGCAAACATCACAATAAGTATAGCTTACCCAAGCGACCGTTTTGAGCGGTGGGAGCTGAGTAGCCGATGACTCGCCAGAAGATGAGTGGGAAGTAACCTGGTAATCGGAGTCAGACGGATTAAGAGGTTGACGAAAGCAACCAGCTTTAGGACAAGCACTGACAAGCAAATTAGAGACCTCGGAATGGCGTTTCTGAACCGGACTTTTCGGTAAACTGGCGGAGGTAACTACCTGGCCGCTGTGCCGGGTGGTGCGGCGAGCTTCGTGTTGTTGGGTCTTCATAAGAAGTTTAGGATCCAAATAAGCAAGAGGATGAGAAAATTTAACTTTCCGGTTTGCCTGACGGGTTTTTTGTGAAGGCAAAGTTTCTGAATCGGAAGAGAGAATAATTACCTCTGCAACATCCGCGTGGCTGGCTTCGGCATCATCCTGACAAATATCATCATCAATAAGACGCATGAAAAATAAACCAAGTGAGTCAAGCTCTACCTCAAAGTCCGGATTATCCACCTCATCATCACGGGCCGGATTAGAAGATCCAGTGGTTCTTTTCCTGTGGGCAGTCTCCTTCACAGCTTTAGTCTTTTGCCGGGTTGCTCTTTCCGGTTTGTCTGGTTTTTCTGGTTTCTCCTGCAGCAGTTTTTTGCTCCAAAACGGATCATCGCCCTGATTATGCAGACACTGTTATTAAAAACAATGACCAGACATATCAATAACAGATTCAGCAAAGAGAAAAATCAAAGTCTTACAGCTGGCGGTTTGTTGGTGGCACAGAAAGGAAGCAGGCCGGTTCTAGCGCAGACGTGTTCCGGTTCATTCAGTATCTTATGCATAGCCTCTGTGATTTCTTCACCAGAGAGCTGGAGTTTTGAATGTCGCAGTGGCTCATCAACACCGTCAGTATACTCGCACATCAAACCAGAGTGCTGACTAAGGGGCAGTATGCTCCATGATATCCAACAGGGAGCGAGATCAACCCCTGTTAAACCGTTGGCCATAAAGGCCCTGAGCTTTGACAGCTGGGGAGCATATTTGCTTCTCTCCGGGGCAGTCAATCTTTGAGGAAAAGGGTGTGTATTGTTGAGCCGCTCCGGACGAAAGCCAGGCAAGGGATTCTCACCAGCAGGGGAGGTGTCTTTGCAGTAGAACCATGTCTGATTCCACTCCTTGGGGTGACTGTGCAGCTTGGCGTGAGGGTATGTGACCTCTTTCCTTTTCTGAATCGCCATGCCACCCAACTCCGTATTAGAGCCATCAGTAAACTCAGTACGGCGGTTTAGATGGAAAAGATCTCTGAACAATTCCACTGTGGGCTCCTCTTGAAAGAACACCTCACAGAGCACATGGAAGTGGCACATATTTGTAACAGAGTTGGGGCCAGTGTCTTGCGGATGGAGTTGGAAATCGGCTAAAACATCCCGGTAAAATTTAGAATCGGGCGGCTTAAAGCCCCGGGCTAAGTGATCTACGAAAACAACAACCTCTCCTTCTCGAGGTGTGGGAGGGCATTCTTTGCCAGGAGCCCTCCAATGGATGGTATCTTTGCTGCCTAAGGCGCCAATCAGGACTAAATCGTCCAGTTGATCCTCTGTGATGCGAGAAGGAACCCAATTGCACTCATATACTTGCTTGGCCATGATGGAATCTACAAGGTAGAAGATCCCGGTTCAAAAGTGCATTTGATCAAGGTACGTTGGTATGGGCACTGTTAAACCGGAGACAGAACTATCTGAACCGGAGTTTCATGAAGCAACCAACATCTGGCGGTTCAACAAGGGGACTAATGGTATATACCGGTTTGTCAATTTTTTCTACAAAGTTAAACCGCATGGTCTAAGCATTGAACAGTCAAGACTGCAGATGAGTAAATACACAAAAACAGATTTCACAAGATTATACTACAGCTTTGGATCTGGAACATGTTTATAAAGGAGATAAATATTCAAGGCCCAAAAGGAGCAGTGCCGAATCAATAAGCGAAGGTACGGATACGATCTATGGTCTTAATATGCGAAAGTGAAAACGGAGGATAAAAACTACTGCTACATAGAGCGAAGATTCACAGACTCGTCTAAGGATCTATCATATGAATAAGAAGCAAGCGATGAACGCTAGAGAACATGGAAACCCTAGAACAGATCTATGATGAAAAGGATAGAAGACTTACCGAAGCTGAGGAAGAAGCGGAAGGTCGCCGTGGTGCTCTGGTACGCTCAGGGTGATGCAGCGGCCAAAGTTGGTGCAGAGGTTGATGGCGGTGGCAGAGCTCCGAAGCTGGGCGACGCGAGGAAGATGAAGCAGAAGGGCACGAAGGGGAAAGAGAAATGACCCTTCGGTCCTATTTATAAAGAAAGGGACATGGGTCAGGCGCGAAAATCAAGGGGCCACAAGTTTGGAAACAGAGCTGTCGCCTCGATTATTGCAGATCTATTAAACAAGAAGGTATCATGGATAGTTTCTTTATGACAGATGAAGTCACACCGGTTTACAGCAATCAGAGAAGATGACATCACGGCGGTTCATCAAACTACAAGAAGATGTTGAAGATGAAGTTTTTGCTAAGGATTGACATGAACCTGTTCAAATGAATCTGGGGCCTAATGTTGGGGATATTACTACTGGGCGTAAACCGGCCTATCTGGGCTGGGTTAACTTCATCAGTAGTTAAGTATGTTAAACCCATGAAGGTAGATGAGGTCTCAAGACCCATAATCGGTTGAGAGCCTGTAGCCATAAACCAGCGTCAATATGTAACTTGTATTGTAAGTTAGGAATAAGTAGAGACCAAACCGGACGCATCTATGAGCCAGTGTTGGGACTCTGTAAACCGACGGGCATCACCCATGTATATAAGGGGACGACCCGGCGGCGGTTCAAGGACAACGGACAACAACTCGAGACATAGGCGAAGCTTGTTTGCTCCCTAGTCATCGAAACACCCATCAATTCCATCACAACTAGACGTAGGCTTTTACCTTCATCGAAGGGGCCGAACTAGTATAAACTCTCTTGCGTCCTTGTGTCCGCTTTAACCCTTTCAAGCTAACCAGTCGCGATGGCTCCATGACTAAGTCCTTTCTCTAGGACATCTGCCGTGACAAAACCACGACAGTTGGCGCCCACCATGGGGCTATCGCACGATGGTTTCTGGTTCATGGAGGGCCGCTTTGAAGGACTCGAGGGCTACGCTGTAGGCCGGATGACTAAGAGTCGTCGCGGCAAGCTCTACATCGACGACGCAGGCTGGGGCCCCGAGGCCGGCTCAATTGAGTACGGGTACCGGGTCCCCTTTGGTAGCATTCACGTTTTCATTGGCAAGATCGGTGAACTGGGCCCTGAGCCGGACATCTGCCCCGACCTCGTCGAGACGGCTCAGCGTGCGCAATCCGCCCGGGTTAAACCGGCCATGAAGCGTGCCTTCGTGGGAGTGATCCATGGAGGAAGTTATAAGGACGGATCGGAGTTTTGTGGGGCGACTGTCGTTTGTTCCGGTGACGAATCTTCGACCGGAGAAACCGAATCTCTTTATCAACTACAAGATGGCCGGATTGAGAGCTGTTCTGATGGCGACAGTATTCCGGACCCCTCTGATCTGCCTAACCGGGTTGGAATATTCATGACCGGAACACAAGCAGCGTTTCATTCTTCGACAGCCGCGGCAACGATCTCCGGTTCAGCAGCGGCGACGGCTACCGGGGTAGGAGGCCCTGTGCGCCCGCCGGCTCAGGTTCTATCAGAACTATTTGATGCGTTGGTTGTGCTTATGGCGGAAGTTAATCCGCCAGATCAGGACGTTCACAACACAAAGATTGCAAAGGTAAAGGAACAAATCACCCAGGCCAAGACGGATCTGGCGGCTGAGGACACCAGGATGGCCGCAGAGCGGGCCGCTTTAGACGCACAGGCCTACAGGCTTATGTTGGACCAGAGCGCGTCGCATGAAGTCATGAGGAGGAAGCACCGATCCCGCTTACCTCCGGTTTTCGAGGCCAGAGACCTTTTCAACACTCCAGGACCAAGAGCCGGCAATCCGCTGGAGGGGAACCGGGCAGAAGCCCCTGGGACCGGTGCACCGATTCAGCCTCGTCAGATGGACCCGCCTCGTCAAAACACCATTATACCTCAGAATGCTTTAACACCTCCGGGTCACTACTCCAACCCAATGGACAATCTTGTTGCCGCTGCTGCACGGCTGGAGGCCATTCCAATTGAAGGTGACACGCCGCAGGCAGTAGAGACGCGACGGGTCAAGGAACTTTTGAGGACAGCTTTGGCCTAACAGGAAGCGTACTCGTACAGCCGCGACCGGATCCACTCGACCCCCCGTCCAAGCCGGAGCTATAGCAGACATATGGATGAACCAGCAGTGTCGAGTAATGAACGACGTGGAGCACCCCGTGGCAACAACCCGACGGGTGGTGCTGATGACGCTCAGGAAGTGGTGAACCGGGCCCGAGCGCACAGGGAGGCCGAGTTAGCCGCACAGCATCAGGCTTGGCAACTCACGCCGGTTCGTCCAACCATCTCGATCGAACCTGGTGTTACTTCTAGTTCTTTGGGGGTGCCTTGCCTTATCCCCGCTTTATGCAACGTGTGCCTGCCCAAGGATTTCAAAGGCCCACGCTAGGTACCAAATTACACGGCGGATCAACCTCCAGAGACATGGGTGGAGAGCTATGAGATGGCCATGGAGATGCTTGATGTGGATAACACGGCATGTGCGAAATACATCACCATGATGCTTGAAGGAACGGCCCGTACTTGGTTAAAAAGCTTGCCAGCTAATTCTATCAGTTCATGGGCCCAATTACGAGCCCAGTTTATCAGCAATTTCAAGGATACGTGTAAACAGCCTATGTCGATACTGGACTTAGCTGCATGCGTCCAGGAGGAAGGAGAATCAACGACTCATTGGGTGCGCCGGGTTTCACAAGTGTTGCACTCCTCAGACCACATCAACGTTGACACCGCAGTATTAACCCTAGAAGGCAACTGCCGGTTTGGACCCGTGAAGTTGAAATTGGGACGGATGAAGCGTCATTGCACCGACATGGGGACCCTCATGGCCGCTTTGGTGAAATATGCTGATTCTGATAGTACCAAGGATCCCAAATCTGATGATGACAAGACATGGAAAGGGAAGAAGAACAGCAGCTCCAAAGGTCAGCAGCATCACTAGGTAGGCAATGGCGGAGGAGGCAAGCGTAAAGCGGATGGTAACATGGATTTTGTGGCTAATACCAACGCACAGGAAAATGGCCAGCGACGCAAGGGTAGGCCGAAAAATCGTAGTGGAGCACCCAACCCTAACCCAAACCGCCTAAACTATCTGCTAAGCTAGCCCTGTCCAAGACATGGGACGAAGGAGGAGCCAGCAAACCACCTTTGGAAGGATTGCTTTATTATGCAGGAGTTCAAGAATTCTAATAATTTCTGGTATGATCACGGATCTGGCGGTGGCTCAGGGTCCGGGCCGGGTTATGGTGGAGGAAGTTCCGGTTCAGGATTTAATGGTAATCCGGGCGGACATAATGGTCAAAATAGTCAGAACAACCAGCGTGGTTACAACCAACAGCAGCAACAGTCAGGTTACCAGAGCAACCCAAAGCAGTTGAGTAGTGGGCAGTACCATGTCTTTACCACTAGCTTGGATAAGCGAGACCGGAAGGTTCAGAGGCGGGCAATCAACTCTGTTGAACCGGCCATACCCCGTTATCTACGTTGGTCTGAACAGCCAATCATATGGAGCAGAGAGGATCACCCACCCCAGGTCGATAATCCGGGTCAGTTGGCTCTGGTGGTGGCGCCTCAGGTGGGAGGTTATAAGTTCACCAAGGTGCTCATGGATGGAGGGAGCAGCATTAACATCCTGTACTATGAGACCTTCCATCGCATGGGACTAACAGATAAGAATCTCAAACCGTCTAATACAGTATTCCACGGTGTAGTGCCTGGCAAATCAGCATATCCCGTTGGTAAGATAGCTCTCGAAGTGGCCTTTGGGGGTGATCATGATTCCAGGTCGGAGACATTGACGTTTGAAGTGGTGAAAATCCAAAGTCCATATCATGCCCTGTTTGGGCGACCGGCATATGCCAAGTTTATGGCTCGGCCCTGTTATGTGTATTTGCAGCTCAAGATGCCGGGTCACAAGGGGACAATAACAGTTCACGGAAGCCGCAAAATCGCTTTGGAATGCGAGGAAGGAGATGCGGCTTATGCAGAGTCGGTTTGTGCCACCGAGGAGTTGAAGTACTATAAAGACAATGTTGATCCGGCGGACATAACTCCGTTGAAGAAGCCAACTACGGAGCATGATCCGGCCCTGAAGTTCAAATCGGCAGCAGAAACTAAGCTTGTTGACTTCGTACCTGGTGATTCATCCAAGCAGTTCAGCATCAGTGCCAACTTGGATCCGAAATAGGAAAGCGCGCTCATCGAGTTCATCCGTGAGAATCGGGACATTTTTGCATGGAAGCCCTCCGACATGCCAGGTGTATCGAGGCAACTCGCTGAGCACACACTTAATGTGGATCCTAAATATAAACCGGTGAAACAGTTCCTCCACCGGTTTAACGAAGAAAGACGCAAGGCGATTGGAGAAGAGGTAGCCAGGCTCTTAGCAGCTGGCTTTATTGTTGAAGTTTTTCACCCCGAGTGGCTTGCCAATCCGGTGCTGGTCCTCAAGAAAAACGGCACCTGGCGCATGTGTGTGGATTACACAGATCTTAATAAAGCTTGTCCAGCAGATCCTTTTGCCCTCCCCCGTATTGTTCAAATTATTGATGCCACGGCGGGTTGTGAGCGTTTAAGTTTTTTGGATGCGTATTCTGGCTATCATCAGATCAAAATGGCAGTTAAGGACCAGGAGAAGACAGCATTTATAACTCCCTTTGGAGCCTTCTGCTATGTGTCTATGCCCTTCGGGCTCAAGAGTGCCCAGGCAACTTACCAACGGTGTGTACAAAATTGTCTTCACAAGCAGATTGGCCGTAATGTACATGCTTACGTGGATGATATCGTGGTTAAATCCAGGGAGAAGGAGACTCTGATTGATGATTTGAAGGAAACCTTTGATAACCTGAGAACATACAAGATGATGCTTAATCCGGACAAGTGTGTCTTTGGTGTATCGGCGGGCAAGCTATTGGGTTTTCTAGTGTCCAACAGGGGAATTGAGGCCAATCCGGAGAAGATCACGGCTATCACCTCCTTGGCTAAACTGAAGTGTATCAACGATGTTCAACGCCTGGCAGGCTGGATTGCTGCGCTAAGCCGGTTTATCAGTCGCCTGGGTGAGAAGGCAATCCCTTTGTATCAGATGTTGAAAAAGACGGATCAATTTATCTGGAGTTCTGCTGCTGATGAAGCATTTGAGGACTTAAAGCGGCAATTGGCCAATCCGCCTGTGCTCGCCGCTCCCGTTGACAAGGAGCCGTTACTGCTATATGTTGCTGCTAATGTTCGGGTGGTCAGCGTAGCTATTGTGGTGGAGCGAAAAGAGGCAGGTAAGGAGCATCCGGTTCAACATCCGGTCTATTATATCAGCGAGGTGCTCGTTGAGTCCAAGCAAAGGTATCCGCATTGGCAGAAGCTGGTGTATGGAGTTTTTATGGCAAGCCGGAAGCTTAAACAATATTTCCAAGGGCACTCAATTACGGTAGTCAGTTCTGCTCCTTTGGGAGATATCATCCAGAACCGGGAAGCAACTGGCCGGATTGCAAAGTGGGCCATAGAGCTGGGGCCGTACGGTTTGAAGTATGTGCCTCGGACAGCGGTTCAGTCTCAAGCACTTGTTGATTTCATCAATGATTGGATGGAAATGCAAGCACGTGAAGAAAAGCCGGATCATACGTATTGGACCATCCATTTTGACGGATCCAAACAGTTGGAAGGCTCGGGGGCTGGAGTCGTATTAACTTCCCCACGAGGTGATAAGTTTTGTTATGTTCTCCGTTTAATGTTCCCTTGTACTAACAATGCAGCTGAGTATGAAGCCTTGCTCCATGGTCTCCGGATGGCTAAGGAGATGAATATAAGTCGAGTTAAGTGCTTCGGTGACTCGGACCTTGTGGCTCAGCAAGTGTCTGGCACTTGGGACTCCAAGGACCCACTCATGGCAGCATATCATCGTGAGGTGGATATTGTTATAGGTTATTTCAGAGGCTATCAGGTGGACCATGTGGACCGGCGGAAAAATGAAGCGGTGGACTCTTTAAGCCGGCTGGGCTCTCAGCGCAAATCGGTCCCGCCCAATGTTTTTCTGGATGTGCTGCACAACCCGTCGGTGAAGATCCCTAGTGAAGAGGATTTGGCTATTCCTGATCCGGAGGCTCAATTGGCGGCAGTTCTTCATGTTATTTCGGATTGGACGCTTCCTTACCTGGCGTACAAGAACCAGGGCGAGTTGCCAGAGGATGAGATTCTGGCCCAGCAGATAATCCGGCGATCCAAGTCCATGGCTATCATCAACGGCGATTTGCATCATTGCAGTGTATCAGGAGCTTTTCAATGTTGCATGTCTCCTGAAGAAGGCCGTGAAATTTTGCGTGAGATCCACGAAGGAGATTGTGGTCACCACGGCGGTTCAAAGTCTCTGGTTGCTAAAGCGTTTCGCCATGGCTTCTATTGGTTAACTGCTCATGCTGATGCGGAGGATCTGGTTAGACGATGTGATGGTTGCCAAAGGTTTTCAAGACATGCTCATGTACCGGCTCAAGAATTGAGAATGATTCCAATTACTTCGCCGTTTGCAACTTGGGGGCTGGATATGGTTGGGCCTTTCAAAAGGTCCAAAGATAAGAAGACCCACCTCCTGGTGGCGGTTGACAAGTTTACAAAGTGGGTGGAGGCAGAACCTGTTAGCAAGTGTGATGCGGCCACGGCGGTTCAGTTCATCAAAAAGGTGATTTTCCGGTTTCGCTTTCCGCACAGTATTATCACAGCTAATGGTACCTATTTGTCCAAAGGTGCTATGAAGGAGTTCTGCGAACGGGAGCACATCCGGCTCGACGTTTCATCAGTGGCACATCCACAGTCCAATGGTCAAGCAGAAAGAGCTAATCAAGAGATCTTGAGAGACATCAAGCCCCGGCTCATGGTTCCTTTGAAGAGAACGCCAGGTTGTTGGGTAGAAGAATTACCATCCGTGTTATGGAGCATCAATACAACACCCAACCGATCAACAGGATACACACCGTTCTTCATGGTTTATGGAGCGGAGGCGGTTCTCCCCAGTGATATCCATCATGATTCACCTCGTGTCACGGCTTATATTGAAGCAGACAACGAGACAGCACGGCAAGATGCTTTGGACCGGCTGGATGAAGAGCGTGACATCGCAGCCGCCCGATTGGTGATTTACCAGCAGGATCTTCGTCGTTATCACAGTCGCCGGGTCAGAACCAGAGCCTTTTAGGAAGGAGATTTGGTGCTTCGGCTCATCCAAGATAAGACTGATATGCATAAGCTATCCCCACCTTGGGAGGGGCCTTTCGTGGTCAGCAAGAATCTGCACAACGGTTCGTACTATCTGATCGATATTTGAGAGCATAAGGACTCACGTACATCAGAGGAGGAGACTAACAGGCCGTGGAATATAGCTCATCTTCGGCCTTACTATACCTGAGCCATTGGCTATACTTATGTACATATTACGACAATGTATATATTATGATTAAATATAATAAACCGGAACCTCAGCTAAAGCGGGGTATCTGTTCTTTTACATCATGTGAGGTTACACGGAGTTGCTCTAAAGCGGCCTCCGGTTTACCCCTTGAGTTCGCTTTGCTAAAAGCATCGTGTTATATCACCTGGAGGATTGGTCGTGTCCGAACCAATACCATGCCTCTTGATAGGCGAGAGCCACCAGATCACTTGGGGACTTGGTCATGTCTAAACCAGTCATGCCTCTTGATCGGCCTAAGGCCACAGAATCACTTGGGGGCTTGGTCGAACCCGAACCATGACCACGCCATTTGGTCGGCATAAATGCCACAGAATCACTTGGGGACCTGGCTGACTAGAACCATAGTTACACCTAATGGGATCTTGGTCGTGTTTGGACATGGTAACGCCATTTGATCAGCTTAAATAAATCTTTTTTGACAAACGTTTTTGTCGTTGCTTTTGCTTCACACTTTTCTTTGAAGGGGGGTTTTTGCTTTTCTTTGTGTTTTTTAAACCAACAAAGTTTTTTAACCAATCAATTGATGGAACACAGTTCACGTCAATCCGGAGACTATTTGTCCGGTTTGATCCTTGTTGTTAACATCCTCTTATGGAGTAACACGGTGTTTATTATAACCCGGCACGGTTTACATGGTAACCAGCGTCATATATATATACAGGAGCTGTTATTTCCTCCAACAGTGTGGGTTTGCAAAACTCCGCTTCAAGGTTGGCCAAGCCAACTTCACACTCAACGATGGCAGGTATTATGTATCTCAAAAATTTGATCTATACTTAAAATTTTGTTTTGGATGTTTTGATTTCATATATACAGACATCATATTCCGCCTGACGGTGCAACTGCGGTGGCACTTGACGAATTTCTTATTTCAGAAAGTGTTTGGGAAAGTTAATTACCACAGGAAGAACAAGTTATGCACGAAGGCATATCAACATCAAAGGTATCAGCTAGCCTATTACAAGGCAACATGGTGCCCATAATAACATAATTGTTTTTCACAAAGGAGAGGCAATTTTAAAACCGGCTTCCAGTTTAAGCTTGGCCACCAGCCTGGCCTGATGGTTGTGGGTCATCCTGCGCCGCTTCAGCTTCCGTTTCTCTACCCAGTGGCTAGAAATCCACAGTTGTCCAGTCGATTCCCATTAATGCTTGAAAAATAGCTTCATCATGGATCAGCAATGACGGGTCAATATCGGGAGCGTAATTATGCTTACGGATTGGAGGGATCAGATTTTCCGATTCATGGATTGGTGCAGCTATTCGCTTGTTTTGACTGTCATATTGGGCTTGATAATGAGACAAGTCTGCTTCCTCAGCCAGTTGACAAGCTAGCGGACGTACCTCCCGGTTTATTTCTTGCAAATCCGCTTCACCAAATTCTGACCCGTCTTCCTTCAAGCTGGGATAGCCCTGAGCCACTTCAATAGGATCAAAATCCAGCACCCAGGCTTTTGCCCCGATTAAGGCATTGATTGCACTGGTTCGAGCAGCAGATTTCTTTAGCTCTTCAACCCGGGCAGGAAGCACTGACAGTTTCATCAAAGTATCTTGAATCAAAGTGGGCGCCGGTTTGTTATGAGACGCGGTACATATGATCCGCTGGGCACCAGTATATAATTGTTTAACCAATGTATAGGCGGCTTTCAATTTCTTCCGCACATCTGACCCCAAGTGACCGATGCGTGTCCCTGAAATACCATAAAGGGTTAATAAACCGATGACTTTATAAGAAGGCAGAGCCAATTCAGAAGACAAGCTGGCTTACCAAAGATAGCAGTGGTCATGGCATGAATGTGCCGCTTTATGCTGATCAGTTCATCCGTCACTGGTTTTAGTGCAGCCTCGGCATTCTCTGCTCGTTTGATCAAAGCGGACTTTTCAGTGGCCCAATCCGCCCGTCTCTTGTTGAAGTTCTCCTTAAGTTGTTCCATGGCGCTTAAAGCACTGGCCAATTCCTCTTTTGCTTTGGAGGTTTCAGCCTGTTGGGTTTTCAGGTTTTCTTGAAGATCGATGACTTGGTTTTCTTTCGTCTTCAGCTCCGCCTGCAGGCATACAGATATATGTTTCAACAAATCGGTAGAAGGATTCAAGTACCAACCACATCACAAGTTATGAGCTTAGCACTTGGGGGCTAATGCATATTCGATCTTCATCTTTCAATTGTTTACAATGGCCCAAGATCAATACAAGCATTCAACTTGGCACTTGGGGGCTAATGGCTATTTGATCATATATATTCTGATGCGGCAGTTTCAATTACTTAAAGTACCGGTTTAACTACGCTAAGTTGAACCGGCCCTTGGGGGCTACATCAGCAAATTTCAAAGCATCAAGATTTATATTATTAAGTCCCGGTTTGAAAGAATATTTCAAACCGGCCCTTGGGGGCTAGGAGAGTCAGCAAGAATGGAAGCATACAAGCAGGAAGGAGCATATGGAAGTTACCTCATATTTATCTTTCATCATATTAACCAGACCGGCTTCGTAGTCATGGCTGGTATACAGCCGGTTCAGATAGCCGGAATGGATATCTTGGGCGTTCAGAGCAGCGTAAATCATCAGATCAGTGTTCCACTTGCCTTTGCCAAAAGCAGCAAATTCTTCCTTGGCAGAATGTTCGGATAAAGCGACAGGATTGCTTGGCTCAGTATGGCCAGTGCCAGTAATGACAACCTCATCATCCTGGGTACCGCCGGTTTGCACTGGAGCTGTTGGCTTGTCAGTAGGTTTTGCTGGACCGGTGGAGCTTTCAATCTGGATGGAACCTGTGGGCTGATGGATAGGACCTGAGGTATCAGTAGGTCTCTCTTCAGCAATAAGATCATCATCTGGCTGCGGTGGATCATTGGGAATATCCTCAGGAATAGCCGCTTCAAGATTGGGTGTCTTTCCTGGTTCAAGAATGACATCTTCTTCGGCCGCTTTGTCCAGGCGGGCCTTCTTGCTTGGCCTAGGTTTGGCCCTGAGAAGAATAACAAAATTAAATACAGCATATGTTCTAAGGCAATGTACTGCAAACATCACAATAAGTATAGCTTACCCAAGCGACCGTTTTGAGCGGTGGGAGCTGAGTAGCCGATGACTCGCCAGAAGATGAGTGGGAAGTAACCTGGTAATCGGAGTCAGACGGATTAAGAGGTTGACGAAAGCAACCAGCTTTAGGACAAGCACTGACAAGCAAATTAGAGACCTCGGAATGGCGTTTCTGAACCGGACTTTTCGGTAAACTGGCGGAGGTAACTACCTGGCCGCTGTGCCGGGTGGTGCGGCGAGCTTCGTGTTGTTGGGTCTTCATAAGAAGTTTAGGATCCAAATAAGCAAGAGGATGAGAAAATTTAACTTTCCGGTTTGCCTGACGGGTTTTTTGTGAAGGCAAAGTTTCTGAATCGGAAGAGAGAATAATTACCTCTGCAACATCCGCGTGGCTGGCTTCGGCATCATCCTGACAAATATCATCATCAATAAGACGCATGAAAAATAAACCAAGTGAGTCAAGCTCTACCTCAAAGTCCGGATTATCCACCTCATCATCACGGGCCGGATTAGAAGATCCAGTGGTTCTTTTCCTGTGGGCAGTCTCCTTCACAGCTTTAGTCTTTTGCCGGGTTGCTCTTTCCGGTTTGTCTGGTTTTTCTGGTTTCTCCTGCGGCAGTTTTTTGCTCCAAAACGGATCATCGCCCTGATTATGCAGACACTGTTATTAAAAACAATGACCAGACATATCAATAACAGATTCAGCAAAGAGAAAAATCAAAGTCTTACAGCTGGCGGTTTGTTGGTGGCACAGAAAGGAAGCAGGCCGGTTCTAGCGCAGACGTGTTCCGGTTCATTCAGTATCTTATGCATAGCCTCTGTGATTTCTTCACCAGAGAGCTGGAGTTTTGAATGTCGCAGTGGCTCATCAATACTGTCAGTATACTCGCACATCAAACCGGAGCGCTGACTAAGGGGAAGTATGCTCCATGATATCCAACAGCGAGCGAGAACAACCCCTGTTAAACCATTGGCCATAAAGGCTCTGAGCTTTGACGGCTGGGGAGCATATTTGCTTCTCTCCTGGGCAGTCAATCTTTGAGGAAAAGGGTGTGTATTGCTGAGCCGCTCCGGACGAAAGCCAGGCAAGGGATTCTCACCAGCAGGGGAGGTGTCTTTGCAGTAGAACCATGTCTGATTCCACTCCTTGGGGTGACTATGCAGCTTGCCGTGAGGGTATGTGACCTCTTTCCTTTTCTAAATCGCCATGCCACCCAACTCCGTATTAGAGCCATCAGTAAACTTAGTACGGCGGTTTAGATGGAAAAGATCTCTGAACAATTCCACTGTGGGATCCTCTTGAAAGAACACCTCACAGAGCACTTGGAAGTGGCACATATTTGTAACAGAGTTGGGGCCAGTGTCTTGCCGATGGAGTTGGAAATCGGCTAAAACATCCTGGTAAAATTTAGAACCGGGCGGCTTAAAGCCCCGGGCTAAGTGATCTACGAAAACAACAACCTCTCCTTCTCGAGGTGTGGGAGGGCATTCTTTGCCAGGAGCCCTCCAATGGATGGTATCTTTGCTGCCTAAGGCGCCAATCAGGACTAAATCGTCCAGTTGATCCTCTGTGATGCGAGAAGGAACCCAATTGCACTCATATACTTGCTTGGCCATGATGGAATCTACAAGGTAGAAGATCCCGGTTCAAAAGTGCATTTGATCAAGGTACGTTGGTATGGGCACTGTTAAACCGGAGACAGAACTATCTGAACCGGAGTTTCATGAAGCAACCAACATCTGGCGGTTCAACAAGGGGACTAATGGTATATACCGGTTTGTCAATTTTTTCTACAAAGTTAAACCACCTGGTCTAAGCATTGAACAGTCAAGACTACAGATGAGTAAGTACACAAAAAACAGATTTCACAAGATTATACTACAGCTTTGGATCTAGAACATGTTTATGAAGGAGATAAATATTCAAGGCCCAAAAGGAGCAGTGCCGAATCAATAAGCGAAGGTACGGATAAGATCTATGGTCTTAATATGCGAAAGTGAAAACGGAGGATAAAAACTACTGCTACATAGAGCGAAGATTCACAGACTCGTCTAAGGATCTATCATATGAACAAGAAGCAAGCGATGAACGCTAGAGAACATGGAAACCCTAGAACAGATCTATGATGAAAAGGATAGAAGAATTATCGGAGCTGAGGAAGAAGCAGAAGGTCGCCGCGGTGCTCTGGTACGCTCAGGGTGATGCAGCAGCCAAAGTTGGTGCAGAGGTCGACGGTGGCGGCGGAGCTCCGAAGCTGGGCGACGCGAGGAAGATGAAGCAGAAGGGCACGAAGGGGAAAGAGAAATGACCCTTCGGTCCTATTTATAAAGCAAGGGACATGGGTCAGGCGCGAAAATCAAGGGGCCGCAAGTTTGGAAACAGAGCTGTCTCCTCGATTATCGCAGATCTATTAAACAAGAAGGTATCATGGATAGTTTCTTTATGACAGATGAAGTCACACCGGTTTACAGCAATCAGAGAAGATGACATCACGGCGGTTCATCAAACTACAAGAAGATGTTGAAGATGAAGTTTTTGCTAAGGATTGACATGAACCTGTTCAAATCAATCTGGGGCCTAATGTTGGGGATATTACTACTGGGCGTAAGCCGGCCTATCTGGCCGGGTTAACTTCATCAGTAGTTAAGTATGTTAAGCCCATGAAGGTAGATGAGGGCTCAAGACCCATAATCGGTTGAGAGCCTGTAGCCATAAACCAGCGTCAATATGTAACTTGTATTGTAAGTTAGGAATAAGTAGAGACCAAACCGGACGCATCTATGAGCCAGTGTTGGGACTCTGTAAACCGACGGGCATCACCCATGTATATAAGGGGACGACCCGGTGGCGGTTCAAGGACAACAGACAACAACTCGAGACATAGGCGAAGCTTGTTTGCTCCCTAGTCATCGAAACACCCATCAATTCCATCACAACTAGACGTAGGCTTTTACCTTCATCGAAGGGGCTGAACTAGTATAAACTCTCTTGCGTCCTTGTGTCCGCTTCAACACCTTCAAGCTAACCAGTCGCGATGGCTCCATGACTAAGTCCTTTCTCTAGGACATCTGCCGTGACAAAACCACGACAACTATAAAGCACCAAAAACATTACTTTTGCTACCATTACTTCTGCTACCATTATCACCACTATCATATTACTTTGCTACTAAATACTTTGCTGCAGATATTAAGTTATCCAGGTGTGGTTGAATTGACAACTCAACTGCTAATACTTGAGAATATTCTTTGCCTCCCCTTGTGTCGAATTAATAAATTTGGGTTGAATACTCTACCCTCGAAAGCTGTTGCGATCTCCTATACTTGTGGGTTATCACGAAGCTGGTCAGCTGGTGACGCCGAAGTCACCGGAGTATGTTGATGAAGATATGGTGAAGCCCCCAATCCAGCCAAGGTGACAGAGTAGGTCGGTAAGGAGACGTTGCAGCTGCCGTGTCAGCCGAGGTGTTGAAGCAATTCGGCATGATGGACATCGTCTTGAAAACGCAACAGTGTGGCCATGCCAACGTAGGTCATAATTTGTGATGCAGTCAATGCCGGCTTGATGAAGTGACCATGCGGCGATGCCGGTGTACCCGCTTCGTGTGATCCATGGGGAGGCGATGTTAGTGATGATTTATCCTTCGCGATGCCGAACTCTTGTTCGGCTTGCCCATATGATGATTTGAGATCGGCTCAACAAAGAGACGACGTGTCTAGCACAGGTCGGCAGTCGTGGAGCAACGTTGTCGGGCTGGTTTGACACTGACGCGTTGAAGATCACATTGGAAAAGACTTTAAAATTAGCGGGATGTGTTTGCGAACAAAACAAAATACCCATACAAAACTTCCTTCAAAAAGGATGTCCGAAATCGCGTTCATAAAAAAGATGAACTCGGGTCGGATTCGTTCTCGCGCAGAAAACAGATCTGAAAAAGTGGTCCACTCATCGGAAGTTTCCCGAAGTTTGAACCGTCGGATTGAGCGAAAATTTGGAAGGGTGGTAGATATGAGAATTTCGCAGCAGATGAACGGTTGGATCTTCCAAAGGACATCCGAGCTAGGCTCTGGAGACCATGCCCTAAACTCGTCCGGATTCCCGTACAGATTTGACACGGCTCCGGTATATCGTAGATTGCCGGAGATTCCTCCATCGGAACTCGACGAAATTTTGGATGGCTGTTGTAGAGTTAATTCCACACAATTCCACCGAAGGAAACGTCAAAGCAATGCTCGAGGAGGTGGTGGCAGCGGATACAAGTTCGCTGTACGAAAATATAGCACGGTCGCCCAAGGGCAATGTTGACGTTTAGCTCCTGAGCTCCGAGGATAATTCCTCCATGATCATGATAGAGATCGGAGTTGATGTTGATGAAGGCCCTCATCCGAACATGACTATCGGAGGCAGGGCATAGTCATCGGTAAAGCCGAGGTGACCAGACGAGCCGGTGACGAAGATGCCGACATCGCAGTTAATCTGCAGACGAGCCATCGATCCTTTGCCGATCACACAACGAAACTCTCAATGAAAGCACCATTTTCGGTGTCAAAACCGGCAGATCTCGGGTAGGGGGTCCCGAACTGTGCGTCTAAGGATCGATGGTAACAGGAGACAAGGGACATGATGTTTACCCAGGTTCGGGCCCTCTTAATGGAGGTAATACCCTACTTCCTGCTTGATTGACTTTGATGAGTATAGGGGTTACAAGAGTTGATCTACCTCGAGATCGTATGTTGTGGTCTAAACCCTACAGGTATGATGAGTAATGTCATAATAATCTGTCGACTAGCCTGGCCTCGGCTTATATAATATACCAGAGGCCTAGGATAACAAGAGTCCTAGACGAATACACCGGTGGAGAGGAGTCCTTGTCTTGATCACCAAGTCTTGTGGAATCTTTCTTGTGTATACATCAGTTATCCGAACTAGCCCATGAGCATACGGCCATGGGGGTCCTCGGCCCAATCCAACTGATTGGGAGATGACGTGGTGAGTACCCCCTAGTCCAGGACACCGTCACCTACCGGGGCATCCCCAAGCTTAGATGCTTGAGACCTCTTGAAATATTATCTTCAGATGCCTTGGGAATCCCCAAACTTGATCTTTTGTGTCTCCTTAATTCCTTTTATATCACAGATTTCCTAAATCTTAAAAACTTCATCCACACAAAACTCCACAAGAACTCGTGAGATAAGTTAGTATAAATCAATGCAAAAACCTTATCATTGTCTACTTTAGCAAATCACTAAAATTATTATTTAACATTGCGTACTAAATTCCTATGAATATTTAATAGTCCTATCCTCAAATAGAATCATTAAACAAGCAAACATATGCAAACGACAATGCAAACATAACAGCAATCTGTCAAAACAGTACAGTCTGTAAAGAATGCAAGAAGATTCATACTTATGTAACTCCAAAAATTGTGAAAATTTACCAAACAGTAGTAAATTTGGCATATATTATTTGTAAAAATTTCAAGATTTTATCACGTTCTGACATTTCTTAACAATTCAGACAATGAGAGAAAACTTTCTGTTTTCAAAACAGCAACATATAGACTTGCAAAATAAGCATGGTAAAGGCTATCCTTGACATTTTTATTGAAATGAATGATGCAAAACATTATTATAAATAGAAGCAAACAAATAAAAATAAAATAAAATTACGCTCCAAGCAAAACGCATATCATGTGACGAATAAAAATATAGCTCCAAGTGAGGTTACCGATAATATTGGAGACGAAAGAGAGGATGCCCTCCGGGGCATCCCCAAGCTTAGTTGCTTGGATATTCCTTGAATATTACCTTGGGGTGCCTTGGGCATCCCCAAGCTTATGGTATTGTCGCTCCTTCTTCTCCTCGTATCAATATTTCACCCAAAACTTGAAAACTTCAATCACACAAACTTAACGAAACTTCGTGAGATAGGTTAGTATGATAAAGACAAATCATTCACTTTGGTACTGTCAAAGACAAGATTCACAATTGTTCTCACACAATTCCTACTATACCTTATCATTTCAACAATTTATATTGAGCAATATAAGCCATAGAAACTAGGAAACAAACAAACTATGCATTGAAAACAGAATCTGTCAAAAATAGAACAGTCTGTAATGATCTGAACAATGATCATACTTTTGCTACTCCAAAAATTCTGAAAAGTTAGGAAACATAGGATATTTATATATCAATCATCTGTAAAAAAATTCAAGAGTTTATCACGTTCCAGCAGAGCAGATCAATTCTATTACTGGGCGCAAAAGTTTCTGTTTTGCACAGAATCAAATCAACTATCATCCACACTATCCCAAAGGCTTTAGTTGGCACTTTATTGGAAAATAAGCTATAAAACATGATTAATACAGTAGTCTAATCATGTGAACACACAAAAACAGTAGGGGTAAATGTTGGGTTATCTCCCAACAACTGCTTTTCTGTAATGCCTTTCTAACTAGGCATGATGATTTCAATGATGCTCACACAGAAGTAAAGAATTGAAACACAAAGAGAGCATTATGAAGCATATGACTAGCATATTTAATCCTAACCCACTTCCTATGCATAGGGATTTTGTGAGCAAATAATTCATGGTATCAAGAATCAACTAGCATAGGAAGGCAAAACAAGCATGACTTCAAGATTTTCAACACATAGAGAGGAAACTTGATATTATTGCAATACCTACAAGCGTATGTTCCTCTCTGATAGTAATTTTCAATAGCATCATGAATGAATTCAACAAAATAGCTATCACATAAATCATTCTTTTCATGATGCATAAGCACACAATTTTTATTTCTCTCCACATAAGAAAATTTATTCTCATGAATAGTAGTGGAAGCAAACTCAACAAAATAACTATCATGTGATACTTGATCCACATAATCAATTTGAGCATTAAAATCGTGATGAAAAGTTTCATGGACACCATTACTCTTTATATAGCATACATATCATCACAATAATCATCATAGATAGGAGGCATGCAATCATTATAATAAATTTTCTCATCAAAACTTGGGGGAGTAAAAATATCATCCTCATCAAACATAGCATCCCCAAGCTTATGTTGGGAAACATAGCATGCAATTTCAAAAAAAATCCTACGCTCACGCAAGATCTATCTAGGAGATGCATATCAAAGAGAGGGGAGAGTTTGTCCACGTATCCTCATAGTCCGAAAGCAGAAGCATTTGACAATGCGGTTGATGTAGTCGAACTTCTTCTAGATCTGACCGATCAAGCACCAAAGGTACGGCACCTCCGAGTTCTGCACATGTTCAGCTCGATGATGTCCCTCGTCCTCTTGATCCAGCAAAGGTGTTGAGGAAGAAGATGAGTTCCATCAGCACGACGGCGTGGTGATGGTGATGGTGAAGTGATCCGTGCAGGGCTTCGCCTAAGCACTATGAAGATATGACCGGAGGCGTAAACTATGGAGGGGGCGCCGCACACGGCTAATGATTGTTGTTGTGTGTTCTAGGCACCCCCTCCCGCATATATATAGGTGGGAGGGGGAGGGGAGCAGCCTTGGGGCGCCCCAAGTAGGAGGAATCCTACTTGGGATCCTCCCCCAATTCGGCCACCCCCATTCCTTATTTCCGAAGGGGGGAAAGGGAAGAGGGAAGGGAGGAAGGGAAGGGGGGCGAACCCCCTCTTCCTTCTCCAATTCGGCCTCCTGCCTTAAGGGGGTGCCACCCCTTGTGGGCTGGTGTGCTCCCCTCTTATAGCCCATATCTTTCCCCGGGGGTTCCGGTAACCCTCCGGTACTCTGATAAATACCCGATACTATCCGGAACACTTCCGGTGTCCGAATACTATCATCCTATATATCAATCTTTACCTATCGACTATTTCGAGACTCCTTGTCATGTCCGTGATCTCATACGGAACTCTGAACAACATTCAGCCACCAAATCACATAACTCATATAATACTAAATCGTCATCGAACGTTAAGCGTGCGGACCCTACGGGTTCGAGAATTATGTAGACATGACCGAGACATCTCTCTGATCAATAACCAACAGCGTAACCTGGATGCTCATGTTGGTTCCCACATATTCTATGAAGATCTTTATCGGTCGAACCGTTATGACAACATACGTTATTCCCCTTGTCATCGGTATGTTATTTGCCCGAGATTTGATCGTCGGTATCCTCATACCTAGTTCAATCTCGTTACCGACAAGTGTCTTTACTCATTCTATAATGCATCATATCACAACTAACTCATTAGTCATTTTGCTTGCAAGGCTTCTTATGATGTGCATTACAGAGAGGGCCCAAAGATACCTCTCCGATACTCGGAGTGACAAATCCTAATTTCGATCTATGCCAACCCAACAAACACCTTCGGAGATACCTGTAGAGCATCTTTATAACCACCCAGTTATGTGGAGACGTTTGATAGAACACAAGGCATTCCTCCGGTATTCGGGACTTGCATAATCTCATAGTCGAAGGAATATGTATTTGACATGAAGAAAGCAATAGCAATAAAACTGAATGATCAATATGCTAAGCTAATGGATGGTTCATGTCCATCACATCATTCTCCTAAGGATGTGATCCCGTTATCAAATGACAACTCATGTCCATGGTTAGGAAACCTTAACCATATTTGATCAACGAGCTAGTCAAGTAGAGGCTCACTAGGGACTTAGTGTTTTGTCTATGTATTCACACATGTATTAAGGTTTTCAGTCAATACAATTCTAGCATGAATAAAAAACATTTATAATGGTATAAGGAAATATAAAATAACAACTTTATTATTGCCTCTAGGGCATATTTCCTTCAGCTTGTGGCTTTGCATATCATTAGCATCATGGATATTCAAAGAATTCATACCAACAACATTGCAGTCATGCACATCATTCATGGATTTTATGCCAAACATTTTATTGAATTATTCTTCTATCAATTGAGCACAATTTTTCTTTCCATCATTTTCAAGAAAGACATCATAAAGAAGAAGAATATGAGGCCACCTCAGTTCCATTTTTTGTAGTTTTCTTTTTATAAACGAAACTAGTGGAAAAACAAGCACTACAGGAATCAGCTACTTTGCCGTCTGCCACGGCGGACGGCAAAGGCATGAACGGCGGACGGCAAAGGCATGAACGGCGGACGGCAAAGGCATGAACGGCGGACGGCAGGAATCAGCTACTTTGCCGTCTTGCTCTTTGCCGTCCGCTAGCAGACGGCAAAGAGGGGGCCCGTTAGGTTTTTTTTTGCAGCTCGTCAGTGGGGCCCCTCCCTCTTTGCCGTCCGCTAGCCGATGGCAAAGAATCTTTGCCGTCCGCTAGCAGATGGCAAAGAACTGGCTGATGGCAAACTTTGTCTTTGCCATCAGCCAGTTCTTTGCCGTCTGCTTTTTGGAAGCTGATGGAAAAGAGCTTCTTTGCTGTCCGCTAACGGACGGCAAAGAACTGGCAGATGGCAAACTAGCTGATTCCAGTAGTGAAGAAACTAAAAGATTCAATTGTAAGATCTAAAGATGTACCTTCAAGCACTCACCTCCCCGGCAACGGTGCTAGAAAAGAGCTTGATGTCTACTACACAACTTGTTCTTGTAGACTCGTGTTGGGCCTCCAAGCGTAGAGTTTTGTAGGATAGTAGCAATTTTCCCTCAATTGGATGACCTAAGGTTTATCAATCCATGGGAGGCGTAGGATGAAGATGGTCTCTCTCAAACAACCTCGCAACCAAATAAAAAAAGTACCTTGTGTCCCCAACACACCAAATACAATGGTAATTTGTATACGTGCACTAGTTCGGCGAGGAGATGGTAATAAAAGCATAGTAATGATAGTAGATATTGATTTTTGTAATAGGAACAATAAAAACTAGCAAGGTAGCAATTGATAAAACGGAGCACAAACGGTATTGCAATGCTTGAAAATGAGGCCTGGGGTTTGTACTTTCACTAGTGCAATCTCTCAACAATGCTAATATAATTGGATCATATAACCATCCCTCAACGTGCGATGAAGAATCACTCCAAAGTTCGTATCTAGCGGAGAACATAAGAAGAAATTTTTTGTAGGGTACGAAACCACCTCAAAGCTATTCTTTCCGATCAATCTATCCTAGAGTTCGTACTAAAATAACACCAAGCTATTCTTTCCGATCGATCTAACCAAGAGTTCGTACTAAAATAACACCAATGATACACATCAACCAACTCTAATGTCACCTAGATACTCCAATGTCACCGCGAGTACCCTTGAGTTGATTGTATGATATGCACCAAATAATGTCAGATTCATAATACTCAATCCAACACAAAGAATTTCAAAGAGTGCCCCAAGATTTCTACTGGAGAAACAAAGACGAGAACGAGCATCAACCCCTATGCATAGATTACCCCAATCTCACCTCGGGAATCTGCGAGTTGAGTGCCAAAACACATATCAAGTGAATCAATATGATACCCCATTGTCACCACGTGTATTCATAGCAAGACATACATCAACTGCTCTCAAATCCATAGAAGTATTCAATCCGATAAAACGAAATCTCAAAGGGAAAACTCAATTCACAACAAGATAGAGAGGGGAAAACACCATACGATCCAACTATATTAACAAAGCCCGCGATACATCAAGATTTTGACATCTCAAAAACACGAGAGAGAGAGAGAGAGAGAGAGATGAAACACATAGCTACTGGTACAAACCCTCAGCATTGAGGGTTGACTACTCCCTCCTCATCATGGTGCCTGCCAGGATGATGAAGATGGCCACCAGTGATGATTGCCCCTCCGGCAGGGTGTCGAAACGGGGTCTAAATTGGGTTTTCGTGGCTACAAAGGCTTGTGGCGGCGGAACTTCTGATCTAGGGTTATTTCTGATGGTTTCTCTATTTATAGGATTTTCAGCTTGGGATCACACGAAGATGGGCCTCGAGGCGACCACAACCCACCGGGGCATGCCAGGCCCCTCTGGCGCGCCCTGGTGGGTTGTGCCCACCTCGTGGCTCTTCTAGCCCTCCCACGAAGCTTCTAGTGCCTCTTTTGTTCCAAAAAAAATCGATAAAAAGTTTCGTTGCATTTGGAGAACTTTTATTTCTGCACAAAAAAGAACACCATGGTAGTTCTGCTGAAAAAAGAGTCAGTCCAGGTTAGTTCCATCTAAATCATACCAAAACCATATAAAAATGTTTTAAACATGTCATGAATACTTCATAAATTATAGATGCATTGGAGACGTATGATACGTCCATTTTGCATCATGATTTTATATTGATATTTCTTGCATTATGGGATGTTATTACACATTATATCACAATAGTTATGCCTATTCTCTCTTATTTTATAAGGTTTACATAAAGAGGGAGAATGTTGGCAGCTGGAATTCTAGACTGGAAAAGGAGCAAATATTAGAGACGTATTCTGCGCAACTCCAAAAGTCCTGAAACTTCACGGAGCATGTTTTTGGAATATATAAAAAATATTGGGCAAAGAAAGTACTAGAGGGGGGCCACCAGCCAGCCACAAGGGTGGAGGGCACGCCCCCATCCTTCTGGGCCCCTTAGCAGGCCTCCGATGCCAATCTTTGGCTATATGGTGTGTTTTGACCTGGAAAAAAATCAGAGGGAAGCTTTCGAGATGAAGCACCGCTGTCTTGAGGCGGAACGTGGGCAGAACCAATCTAGGGCTCCGGCGGAGCTGTTCTGCCAGGGAAACATCCCTCCAAGAGGGTGAAATCAAAGCCATCGTCATCACCATCGATCCTGTCATCGAGAGGGGGTCAATATCCATCAACATCTTCACCAGCACCATCTCCTCTCAAACCCTAGTTCATCTCTTGTATTCGATTTTGGTCCCAAAACCTCATATTATTACATGTGGGTTGCTAGTAGTGTTGATTACTCCTTGTAGTTGATGCTAGTTGGTTTATTCGGTGGAAGATTATATTTTCAGATCCTTAATGATAATTAATACTCCTTTGATCTTGATCATGAATATGTTTTGTTACTAGTTATGTTTGTTCCTAAGGACATAGGAGAAGTCTTATTATAAGTAATCATGTGAATTTGGTATTCGTTCGATATTTTGATGAGATGTATGTTGTATTTCCTCTAGTGGTGTTATGTGAACGTCGACTACATGAAACTTCACCATTATTTGGGCCTAGGGGAAGGTATTGGGAAGTAATAAGTAGATGATGGGTTGCTAGAGTGAGATAAGCTTAAACCCTAGTTTATGTGTTGCTTCATAAGGGGCTGATTTGGATCCATATGTTTCATGATAAGGTTAGTTTTACCTTAATTCTTCTTTTGTAGTTGCGGATGCTTGCGAGAGGGGTTAATCATAATTGGGAGGCTTTCCCAAGGAAGGGCAGCACCCAAGCACCGGTCCACCCACATATCAAATTATCAAAGTAACGAACGCGAATCATATGAGCATAATGAAAACTAGCTTGACAACAATTCCCATGTGTCCTCGGGAGCACTTTGCTTTATATAAGAGTTCGTCCAAGTTTGTCCTTTGCTACAAAAAGGATTGGTCCACCTTGCTGCACCTTAGTTACTTTATTTACTTGTTACCCGTTACGATTTATCTTATCACAAAACTATCTGTTACCGATAATTTCAGTGCTTGCAGAGAATACCTTCTGAAAGCCACTTGTCATTTCCTTCTGTTCCTCGTTGGGTTCGACACTCTTACTTATCGAAAGGACTATGATAGATCCGCTATACTTGTGGGTCATCAAGACTCTTTTCTGGCGCCGTTGTCGGGGAGTGAAGCACCTTTGGTAAGGAAACATTTATATAGTGTGCTGAAATTTACTGTCACTTTTTACTATGGAAAATAATCTTTTGAGGGGCTTGTTCGGGGTATCTTCACCTCGACTAGAAGAGCAAAGAGTTGCTCCTAAACCTACATCACCTACTGAAAATATTTATTATGAAATTCCTTCGGGTATGATAGAGAAACTGCTAGCTAATCCTTATGCAGGAGATGGAACATTACATCCCGATATGCACCTAATCTATGTGGATGAAGTTTGTGGATTATTTAAGCTTGCAGGTATGCCCATGGATGTTATCAAGAAGAAGTTCTTCCCTTTATATTTTAAGGGAAAGGCATGGACATGGTATAGTCTATTGGATGATATTGGATCATGGAACTACAACCGATTGAAATTGGAATTTCATTAGAAGTTTTATCATATGCATCTGGTTCATCGTGATCGGAATTATATATATAATTTTTGTCCTCGTGAAGGAGAAAGTATCGCTCAAGCTTGGGGGAGGCTTACGTCAATGTTATATTCATGCCCCAATCATGAGCTCTCAAGAGAAATTATTATTCAAATAATGTATGCTCAGCTTTCTCATAATGATCGATACATGCTCAATACTTCTTGTACTGGCTCCTATATGAAGAAGGATAGTGAATTCAAATGGGATTTATTGTAAAGAATTAAATGCAACTCTGAAGATTGGGAACTCGACGAAGGTAAGGAGTCAGGTATAAACCTTAAGTTTGATTGTGTTAAGTCTTTTATGGATACCGATCCTTTTCATGATGTTAGCACTAAGTATGGACTTGACTCTGAGATAGTAGCTTCTTTCTGTGAATCTTTTGCTACTCATGTTGATCTCCCTAAGGAGAAGTGGTTTAAATATCATCCTCCCATTGAAGTTAAAGTAATAGAACCTATTAAAGTTGAATAAGAAACTATTACTTACAATGTTTATCCTATTGTTCCTACTGCTTATATTGAGAAACCACCTTTTCCTGTTAGAATAAAGGATCATGTTAAAGATTCAACTGTGGTTCGTAAGAGTTATACTATAACACCTACAATCCCTGAGCAAATTAAAGTTGAACCTAGTATTTCTATGGTTAAAGATCTCTTGGTTGATAATATTGATGGGCATGTTATTTATTTCTGTGATGAAGCTGCTAGGATTGCCAAACCCGATATGGAAGATAAACATAGACCTGTTGTTGGCATGCCTGTTGTTTTTGTTAAAATAGTAGATCATTGTTATCATAGCTTATGTGATGTGGGTGCTAGTTTGAGTGCAATTCCTTATACCTTATATAAAGAAATTATGGATGATATTGCACTTGCTGAGAGAGAAGATATTCATGTTACTATTATGCTTGCTAATAGAGATAATATATCACCCATTGGGATTGTTAGAGATGTTGAAGTCTTGTGTGGGAAAATTGAATACCCCACTGATTTTCTTGTTCTGTCTTCCCCACAAGATACTTTTTGTCCCATTATATTTGGTAGACCCTTCTTGAACACTGTTAATGCTAAGATAGACTGCGAGAAAGATATTGTTACTGTTGGTTTAGGGGATATGTCTCATGATTTTAATTTCTCTAAATTTCGTAGACAACCCCATGATAAAGAATTGCCTATTAAGGATGAAATTACTGGTCTTGCTTCTATTGTTGTGCATCCTGCTGATCCTTTAGAACAATATTTTCTAGACCATGAAAATGATATGTTTATGAATGAAAGAGGGGAAATAGATGAAGTATTCTTTAATCAAGGGCCTATTTTGAAACACAATTTTCCCGTTGAAATCCTCAGAGATCCTCCTCCACCCATGGGTGATCCCATGTTTGAGCTTAAATAATCACCCGATACTCTAAAATATGCTTATCTTGATGAAAATAAGATATATCCTGTTATTATTAGTGCTAACCTTTCAGAGCATGAAGAAAAGAAATTATTGAAAACTCTGAAGAAGCATTGTGCCTCTATTGGATATACTCTTGATGATCTTAAGGGCATTAGTCCCACTCTATGTCAGCACAAAATAAAATTGGAGAAAGATGCTAAACCAGTTGTTGATCATCAACGACGATTAAATCCTAAGATGAAAGAAGTGGTAAGAAATGGAATACTAAAGCTTCTGGAGGTAGGTATAATTTATCCTATTGCTGATAGTCAATGGGTAAGTCATGTTCATTGTGTCCCTAAGAAAGGAGGTATGACTGTTGTTCCTAACGATAAGAATGAATTGATTCCACAAAGAATTGTTACAGGTTATAGAATGGTAATTGATTTTCGCAAATTAAATAAAGCTACTAGAAAAGATCATTACCCTCTACCTTTTATTGATCAAATGCTAGAAAGATTATCCAATCATACACATTTTGCTTTCTAGATGGTTATTCTGGTTTCTCTCAAATACCTGTGTCAAAAGATGATCAAGAGAAAACCATTTTTACTTGCCCTTTTGGTACCTTTGCTTATAGCGTATGCCTTTTGGTTTATGCAATGCACCTTCTACCTTTCAAAGATGTATGACTGCTATTCTCTGATTTTTGTGAAAAGATTGTTGAGGTTTTCATGGATGGTTTCTCCATTTACGGAACTTCTTTTGTTGATTGCTTAAGCAACCTTGACCGAGTTTTGCAGAGATGTGAAGAAACTAATCTTGTCTTCAATTGGGAGAAGTGCCACTCTATGGTTAATAAAGGTGTTGTCTTGGGGCATAAAATTTCTGAAAGAGGTATTGAAGTTGATAAAGCTAAAGTAGATGCTATTGAACAGATGCTATGTCCTAAAGATATCAAAGGTATAAGAAGTTTCCTTGGTCGTGCTAGTTTCTATAGGAGGTTTATTGAAGACTTCTCTAAAATTTCTAGGACTCTCACCAATCTCTTACAAAAATATGTTCCTTTTGTTTTTTATGATGATTGCATAGAAGCATTTGAAATACTTAAGAAAACCTTGATTTCTGCACCTATTGTTCAGCCACCTGATTGGAATTTACCCTTTGAAATTATGTGTGATGCTAGTGATTATGCTGTTGGTGCTGTTCTAGGACAAAGAGTTGATAAGAAATTAAATGTTATCCAGTATGCTAGTAAAACTCTATATAGTGCCCTGAGAAATTATGCTACCACTGAAAAAGAATTTTTAGCAGTTGTATTTGCTTGTGATAAGTTCAGACCTTATATTGTTGATTCCAAAGTAATTGTTCACACTGATCATGCTGCTATTAAATATCTTATGGAAGATAAACATGTTAAACCTAGACTTATTAGATGGATTCTCTTGCTACAATAATTTGATTTGCATATTATTGATAGAAAGGGAGCTGAGAACCCCGTTGCAGACAACTTTTCTAGGTTAGAAAATGTTCTTGATGACCCACTTCCTATTGATGATAGCTTTCATGATGAGCAATTAGCTGCCATAAATGCTTCTTGTAATACTCCATGGTATGATGATTATGCTAATTATATTGTTGCTAAATTTATACCACCTAGTTTCACATACTAGCAAAAGAAAAAGGTTTTCTATGATTTGAGATATTACTTTTGGGATGACCCACGCCTTTATAAAGAAGGATTAGATGGTGTTATTAGACCTTGTGTACCTGAGCATGAATAGGAATAGATCCTACGCAACTATCGCTCTAAGTCTTACGGAGGGCACCACGCTGGAGATAGAACTACACATAAGGTATTGCAATCCGGTTTCTATTGGGCCACTCTCTTTAAGGATGCCCATAAGTGTGTCTTATCTTGTGATGAATGCCAAAGAATTGGTAATATTAGTAGACGTCGGGAAATGCCTATGAATTATTCACTTGTTATTGAACCATTTGATTTTGGGGGCTTTGATTATATGGGACATTTTCCTTCCTCTAATGGGTATACACATATTTTAGTTGTTGTTGATTACGTTACTAAATGGGTAGAAGCTATTCCAACTAGTAGTGCTGATCATAACACTTCTATTAAGATGCTTAAAGAAGTTATTTTTCCGATATTTGGAGTCCCTAGATATTTAATGACTGATGGTGGTTTACATTTCATTCATGGTGCTTTCTGTAAAATGCTTGCTAAGTATGATGTTAATCATAGAATTGCATCTCCATATCATCCTCAGTCAAGTGGTCAAGTAGAATTGAGCAATAGATGGCTTAAATTAATTTTGCAAAAGACTGTTAATAGATCTAGAAACAATTGGTCTAAGAAACTTGAAGATTCATTATGGGCTTATAGAACTGCTTATAAGAATCCTATGGGCATGTCTCCGTATAAAATGGTTTGTGGAAAAGCATGCCATTTACCTCTCGAACTAGAACATAAGGCATATTGAGTTGTTAAGGATCTCAACTATGATTTCAAACTTGCCGGTGAGTAGAGGTTAATTGACATTAGCTCACTTGATTAATGGAGAACCCAAGCCTATGAGAATGCCAAGTTGTTTAAAGAAAAACTTCAAAGATGGCATGACAAAAGGATACAAAAGCGTGAGTTTAATGTAGGTGATCATGTTTTGCTATACAACTCTCGTTTAAGATTTTTTTAGGAAGGCTTTTCTCTAAATGGGAGGGTCCTTACATCATTGAGGAGGTCTATCATTCCGGCGCCATAAAAATCAACAATGCTGAAGGCACAAACCCAAAGGTGGTAAACGGTCAAAGAATCAAACATTATATCTCAGGTACTCCCATAAATGTTGAGACCAATATAATTGATACCATAACCCCGGAGGAGTACAATAGGGACACTTTCCAGAACATTTCAGACTCCGAAAAGGAATAGGTACGTGGTACGGTAAGTAAACCGACTCCAAAACCTTTCCAGTGATATTTTTTCTCTGTTTTGGAATATTTAAAAAATTAGGAAAATTAAAAGTATTCTGAAAGAGACACGAGGAGTCCACAAGGGTGGAGGGCACGCCATACCCCCTGGGCGCGCCCCCCGTCCTTGTGGCCACCTCGTGTGCCTTCCGGACTCCGTTTTCTTGCACGATACTTCTTTTGGTCGGTAAAAATTCATTACATAATCTCCGGAAGGTTTTGACCACCGTACCACGGCAAAACCCTCTGTTTTTGTTTTGAGTTGTTTCTGCAGCAGATTTGGAGCAAGATGTCATCCCAAGATTCAGAGGGAGAGAGCTACATGGCTGATTATATCACAAACCCAAAAGCATATGGGGATGTGGAACATTATGGTTGGACCACGGAGGAATAAGAAGACTATGATCCAAAGGGGAAGGAGGAGACAAGCTCCGATGAAGAGGACGGTCCACTACCTCAACCTGGCAATATGCATGTGGAGTTCAAGAAGTCAAGCCTCCCTAAGGTCCAATTTATCCCACCATATTTTTTGCAGGACAACAAGGCGGCATTATGCAAAAAGATAATGAAACTTGAGCTCGAGAATGAGGATCCGAGGGAGGAAAATTTTAGCCTCGGATGCAAGATAGAGAAGAAGAATGCAACAACTCCTTCATCACCACCTCCGAAGAAAGAGATATAAATACATAGGTACGGGCACTCCCCTTGGCAACTGCCAAGCTTGGGGGAGGTGCCCCGGTATCGTATCACCATCACGTCTTTACTTCTATCATTCTTTTAGTTCGATCCTTTTGGTCATATCTTCATCTAGTAGAATAAATTTTTTAGTATGATCTAGCGTTGAGTTTTGCTTTACGTTCCCTCTATGTAACCGAGTCCTTGATATATATATATATATATATATAATAAAGAGTAGCTTTGAGTTAAGGGCTTTGCTTTGTTGCTATGATCTTGAGGGAATTTTAAAATAAAGAATAAAAAGAAATAAAAAGATCATATATTGATCTTATGGAGAGTAATGACTTCACATATAAAGAGTATGATGAATAAGGGTTGTTGAGAGTTGACATACATAGTTTTGGTCATTGTTGCAATTAATAGGAAGTAATAAAGAAAGAGAGGCTTCGCATATAAATATACTATCTTGGAAATCTTTTGTAATTGTGAGCACTCATTAAAATATGACATGCTAAAAGGTTGATGTTGGACAAGGAAGACAACATAATAGGTTATGTTTTCTTATATCCGAATAGAAGTTATATTGTCATGGATCATCCAACATGTTGAGCCTGCCTTTCCCTGTGTTGCTAGCCAAATTCTTTGCACCAAGTAGAGATACTACTTGTGCTTCCAAACATCCCTAAACCCGGTTTTGCCATCAGAGTCCACCATACCTACCTATGGATTGAGTAAGATCCTTCAAGTAAGTTGTCATCGGTGCAAGCAATAAAAATTGCTCTATACATATGTATGATCTATTAGTGTGAAGAAAATAAGCTTTATATGAACTTTTAATATGGAAGAGATAAAAGTGACGGACTGCATATTAAAGGTCTTTATCACAAGCGGCAATATAAAGTGACGTTCTTTTGCACTAAGATTTTGTACATCCAACCAGAAAAGCGCATGACAACCTCTGCTTCCCTCTACGAAGGGCCTATCTTTTACTTTTATCTTCTACCCTTATACAAGAGTCATGGTGATCATCACCTTTCCTTTTTATACCTTTTCCTTTGGCAATCACTATGTGTTGGAGAGATATAGATATATATATATCCACTCGAATGTAGGTTTTCATAAAGTATTATTGTTGACATTACCCTTGAGGTAGAAGGTTGGGAGGCGAAACTATAAGCCCCTATCTTTCTTTGTGTCCGATTGAAGCTTTGTACCCATAAGTATCGCGTGAGTGTTAGCAATTGTGAAAGATTAAATGATTGTTGAGTATGTGGACTTGCTGAAAAGCTCTTATATTGACTCTTCCCGATGTTATTATAAATTGCAATTGCTTCAACGTCTGAGATCATAGTTCATTAGTTTTCAATGAGGTTTATGATTCATACTTTATCTTGTGGATTAATTGTTACTTTAGCATAATAAATTATTTGGCATTATATGTTGCTGTTTAAAGATGATCATGATGCCCTCATGTTCGTATTTTATTTTATTGACACCTTTATCTCTAAACATGTGGTATTTTTCGATATCAGCTTTTGCTTGAGGACAAGCGAGGTCTAAGCTTGGGGAGTTGATACGTCCATTTTGCATCATGCTTTTATATTGATATTTATTGCATTATGGGCTATTATTACACATCACATCACAATACTTATGCCTATTCTCTCTTATTTTA